>NC_082718.1:23796384-24096384 GCF_030144855.1 Hypanus sabinus
GGTATTATTGCAGCTCTATAAAATTCTGTGGTTAAACCACTCTGGGAGAATCATGTTCATTTCTGATCCCCTCACTATAGGAATGATGTGTAAGCTTTAGAGAGGGTGCAGAGGAGATTTACCAGGAAACTGTTTGGATTGGAGAGCATGTCTTATGAGGAAAGGTTGAGCAAGCTAGGGCTTTTCTCTTTGGAGCCAAAGGAGGTTGAGAAATTTATATGAAGTTTAGAGGCATAGACAGAGTGGACAGCCAGCACCTTTTCCTCAGGGTGGCAATGGCTAATATGAGAGGGCATAATTTTAAGGTGATCAAAGGAAAGTAAAGAATGTCAGAGGTAGGTATTTTTTTACACACTGAGAGTGGTATGTGTCTGAAAAGCACTGACAAGGGTTGTGGTAGAGGCAGATATATTAAAAAGATTAAAGAAACTATTAGATGCACATGGATGGAAGAAAAATGGAGGGCTTTGTGGGAGGGAAGGGTTAGATTGATCTTGGAGTAGGTTAAAAGGTTGACACGACTTTGTGGGCTGAAACACCTGTACAGTGATGGACCGTTTGATGCTGTAAACAGGCCCATCGGCCCAATATGTAGTGCAGGACTAACTAAACCAGTAAATAAATGCTTAATTAAACTATCCCTTCTGCCTGCAAAATGTCCATATCCCTCCATTCTTTGCACAATCATGTGATCTAAGAGCCTTTTACTAGCCATTATCATATTTGTCTCTGCTCCCACTCTTCGCTGTGCATTCGCATCTCCCTGACTGACTCTGCAACTCACTTCCCAGTTAATTGACAGGCATGCACATCTTTCGGATGTGGGAGACAACCAGTGCACCTGAAAGAAATTCACACAGTCAAGTTCAAGTTAATTGTCATTCAACTATACATATGAATACAGCCAAATGAAAGAGTGTTCCTCTAGGGTCAAGGTGCAAAACAGAGAACCAAAGGTCATACACAGCACGTATACCACATATAAATATGATGGAAGAAAAATGTACAGTTATATTAAAAAAATTAAGAATAATAATATAGCTCAAGTCCCTGAGTGCCATGGCCTGTAACCTGATAGTGTATGGATGTTGCCCTGTAGCCGGGTTTCTGCAAGATCTGCCTGTAGCAGTTTCTCACATCACTCAGTGCAGCTGCAACAATGCAATCCAGCTCGCCTCTCACTGAGCAAACAGTAGAGTGGCCAACCCCCGACCCAGTAGGGAACCCAATGGCGCACAGCCAGCTCTGGCGCCTTCTTCCTCGGCAGCCACAAGAGGTGACCTGAAGGCATGAATGAGGTCCTCATCTGTGCCGCACTGAGGCCATGCAGCTCCCCGACCGTCGAGGTCACCAATGGACCAGTAATTCTGATTCACAGCATTCTACATTACCAACGTCCAACAGGGTCTTGTGAACACAGCAACAACATCCGAAATGATCACTGTTGGATCGGTCCATTGGAATGTGCAACGCAACTGCACCTTCTTCCCTGGGTGGCTGAAGCAGCAACATGATACGCAGAAGTCTGGCTCCATTGATATCCAGCAACGGACAAGCGGAGTAGACCTGTAGAACTCAATCCTCTTGATAATGAGCAGTGTCTTGCCATCAAGAAAAAGATGCAAAGGATGAACAATCACACATCAGAATCAGGTTTATTATCACCGTTATGTGACATGAAATTTGTTAACTTAGCAGCAATAAATAATCTAGCAGAGAGAAAAAAATAATAATAAATACAATAAAACATAATAATAATAAATAAACAAGTAAATCAATTAGGTATATTGAATAGATTAAAAAAAAGTTTGGTTAATTTGGCTAGACCCTGAGAAGCTGCTGTGTCCAAACGTGCCATCACCTTACCAGAAGCCACAGGGAAAATATGCAAACTCCATGTAGACAACGCCCAGGTCTCTTGTGAACAAATGTCTCTACAAGCTGTGTCAATAAACTCTCCTTCTTCTGAAATTAAAACTCATTGAAATTTACTACAGAAAAGCAGGCCATTCAACCCACTGTGTCCATGCTGGTGAAAAATATCTGTATGCTAATCCCACTCTTGAGTAATTTCACTGGTCATGACTCTTACTTAGTCTTGTCAACTTTAACACTTGAAACCTTTGTTATAGTAACTTTCATCTTTTGAGTGAAAATAGAAAACACTAGGAGAACTCTGCAGGTCAGGCTGCGTGTATGGTAGCAAATATTGAAAGGCCTAGATAGAATGGACTTGAAGAGAATGTTTACAATATTGCGGGAGCCTTAGACCAGAGTGCACAGCCTCAGAACATAGGATGTCCATTTAGAACAGAGATAGTGAACCTGTGGAATCCATTGCCACAGCTGGCTGTTGAGGCCAAATTTTTGGGTATATTTAAAGTGGAGGTTGATAGGTTCTGGATTAGGAAGGGGCGCTAAAGATTATGCGGAGAAAGCAGGAGAATGGGGTTGAGCAGGAAAACAAATCTCTCATGTTTGCATGGGGGAGCATGCTCAATGGGCTGATTTTGCCTAGTTCTGCTCTTATATCTTAGCCTTATCTGTGGCAAGAGTCAACATTTAAGTTTCAGATCTGGAGCTAAAATATGCCTCCATCACCCTTTCAAGCACTGAGTTCCATGTAATACACATTGTATTAAATATAGTTTCCTTTCAGCCGCCATCCAATCTTACCAATCAACTTCAATTATTTTAAAATTATATTGGCTTGTTATTGCCACATGTACAGAAATACAGCGGAAAGCTTGGTTCTGCCTACCATCCATATAGATCATTTCAATTACAATAGTGAGTTGAGATAGTACAAAATAAATCAATAGCAGAATGCAGAAGAAAGTGTTACAGCTACAGAGAAAGTGTAGTGCAGGCAGACATTTAGGTGCAAAATCAGGAGTCCATTTTATCATATGAGGTGGACTGTTCAATGGTCAGAGGGCTAGAAACTGCCCTTGAGCCTGCTGGTACATTCCTGCAGGCTTTATTATCTTCTGCCCAACTGAAGGGGGGTGGGGGGAAAAGAAAGTGTCCAGGGTGGTAGGAGGTTTTGATTACGTTGTCTGCCTTGCTGAGGACACGAGAACTATTCACAAAGGCCATGAAGGAGAGACTGGTTTCTATGAACTGTGTCCACAATTCTCTACAGTTTCTTGTTGTCTTGGGTAGAGCAGTTGCCATACCAACCTGTCAAGTAGCCAGGATGATTTCTATGGGATACTTATAAAAATAGGCGAGGGTCTAGCTACTTGAGAGCAATCCAGAACCTTTCTATTTATACTGTAATAAGTTTGAACACTTCAATTAATATCTCCCCTCAACTTCCTTTGAAGCAAACTAAACAGGTTAGTTGTTATAAAGTGAGAAATTCACATTTCATAACTATAACTCTCCAACCCTGGGAACATGTTTGAAAATCACCTTTGTCTCACTAGGATGAATATCAGAGATATTCAATGCATTGCAAAGTACCAACATGACAATACAGTGCACTTACTAACACTGGTGAACAGTGTTATTGACAGTGACATTTTTCTCTTTCAAAGGCAGTTGTAAACATATTGGGTCATGCTGGTGCACAAATAACACTGAAAAGATTCAAAAGAAAAGTAAAAAGAAACTACAGGTGATGGACCTATCACCTTCCATCTATCCTGCTACCCCTCTCCTCACCTTTTTATTTTGGCACCTTTCCCTTTCCTTTTCAGTCCTGAAGAAGGGCCTCAACCTGAAATGTCGACTGTTTATTCATTTCCAGAGATGCTGCCTGACCTGCTGCGTTCCTCCAGCATTTTGTGTGTGTTGCTACTGATGATGGAAATCTGAAATCAAAACTAAATTGATAGAAATACTCAACTGGTCAGGCAGCATCTGTGGAGAGAGAATAGGTTGAAGAATTCAGGTATGGGGCTCTTTGTCAGGATTTGTTAACTGTTTCTCTTTCATGACTTCCAGTCAAGATGACACCTGCGTACAAAGTTCCTTTGGTCGACATCTTCTGGATAGATCATGAAAACATATAGTTCACTTCTTTTATGTCTTTTATGTTTGTTTTTCATCTTGAATGTGATTCTGGAACGGTTGGAGCCTATGATTCGTAGTCTGGAAATCTTTTGGGTTTTTCTGCTCTCTGCTGTCTCCGAGAGGATTCCGGGAGACAGGGGCAGCATGCGCACACCTTGTGGCGGGAAGGCCGTGGGATGGTTGTGGGGCATGTTTGGCTCCGCTTCAGTGATTAAAGCTTTTATTGTTTGCCAATTAAAGCGAAGAGGGATATTGAAACATCAAAGTGAATGCGGAAGGTGGGCACCAGCTGCCTGCCTTTTGATCGCTAGTGAAATACCTCTGCTGCCGGAGAGGGGAATTGTCTTTTGATCACTGGTGGGATCACCCTGGTGCTGCAGAAGGAAAAAGGCCTTCTGCTGTGCTCAGTGAATGCTACCCAGGTTTTCTGCGTTTTGGATATGGACTTGGACTATAGACTTTTTTCCAGTCTTATAATTTTTAAATTCTGTGTTTTACACCTGAACCTTCATGTTTTTTTCGTGTGCTGGGAGGAGGATTTGGGGATGGATGTGCACGTTCCATTTTTGTTCATTTTTTGTACGGGGAGGAGGGATATGGGTTTTATATTCTTGATTTCATGGCTACCTGGAGAAGAAGAATTTCATAGTTGTATACTTTGATAATAAATCAATCTTTGAACCTTTGAATCTTTGTTACCAGATTCTGCCTAAACTAATGAGTGTTTCCAGTATTTCCTGTTCCATCTACAAAGAAGCAAGTTGGTGTCACAGAGCCTTTAAAATGGTGTTAAAATTGACAGCTCTGAGGTTTACAGCCACAATCTTAGGCACTGTCACACCCAAAGTAATATGTGTGATTAAAAGAGGAATACTACCCAAGTCACATAGTGTGAAGTAAGTCACCACACGAGATAAATGTATAAACTTTCCTCATTGCTTTTTACTCCCTTGGTTACTTCCTTTCTTATTTATGTCCCATCATTCCTCTTCCACTGCTTCTCTTTTTTCACACATTGCGGACCTCTTAGCTAGGTGACTCCCGACGGGCTTATTTTGGCTTCTGTGCAGGGGCGGCTACATCTTTCTCAACACGCCTGTGCACAAATTGATTCCTTTTGTTAACATTCAAAGTGATTTTTATTTATTTAGATATGCAGCATGAAACAGGCCCTTCTGGCCCAATCAGCTGCACTGTCCAGCAACCCACCTATTTAACTTTAGCCTAACCTCAGGACAATTTACAATGACCTATCAACTTACTGACCGGCATGTCTTTGGAATGTGGGAGGAAACCGGAACACCCGGAGGAAACCCATACATTCATGGGGAGATTGTACTAACTCCTTAAAGATAGTGTCCGTATTCTGAACTTCAATGCCCTGAGCTGTAGTAGTGTTACGTTAACTGTTATTCTATTCTGGCACCCTCAAGCTTCTTCTGGGAGTACAAAATCCTGTTTGAATTAAGGAAAGATAAGAGTAAATGCAATGAATATGACCTCCCATGAGGTCTATTCCAATCAAGAGAAAAGCAATGTCCTTCTGACTCTACTTTCTTCGGAGGTTCAGGACGTTGAGCGTAACACAGAACTCTCGAAGAAACCTGCAGGTGTACTGTTGAGAGTATTCTGACTGGTCTGGTGCAACATTTTGAATGCACAGGAACATAAAGCGTTGCAGATCCAGAATGTTCTAATATGGGGAAAATAAAAATATGGGATTAATGTAGGATTCGTGTAAGTGGGTGGCTGATGATTGGTGCCATCATGAAGGGCGGAAGAGCCTGATTCAGTGAGCACAGTATTTTCTGTTGATCAGGGATAACTTTCTAGATAAATTTCTTGAAATGAAGCTTAAAATCGGTATTTCTTCTACCCCGCCCAACCCCCAGACAGGCGACTCCATCTACCAACAATCTGGCTCTAAATTTCATCCCTCAGCAATCCTGGCAGCCCTCTCTCTCATACTCATCCACACAAAAGGCAAGGGAATTAAAAGTGTCAGTCACATTCTCTGTCAGGAAAATGTTCATTTGCATCTGGCAGCTCTCTGTTCTTTGGGGGATTGGCACCCTCGTTTGCAGTAGCTCGGTATCGTGGACAGATTGTCTCTTCGGACGAGCTTCCAGTGCCTCTCAGCGAACTGTGGGCCCTTTCTCTAGAGAAAGTGGCAGGTCTCTGCTTTCCCAGCCTTTCACTTCTCTCAGGAGAGTCATAGGAAAGCAATGGGAGCGTTGTGTTTAATCGGAAGCCGTGTCTCTTCAAAAGCCTAAGCGGTTAGTGGAGCATCAATTAATTTGAGGTATAAAGTAAAAGGAGGCCTTGGTTATTGTATGGAAAGCCAAAGGTTAGAGCTCACCCACACTGTGAAGCCTGTTGCTGAGAGAGCAGAGATTAATACTGTGTTTAACCCTGGCATACAATCAAGGCAGTAAAACACATTAATGAAAACGTTAGTGAAAAAAATCTTTGCTTCTTTTTTTTCATTCAAGGTGACATCTACATAGTATGATAATTAGTCTACTTTGCATTTTGAAATAAGCTCTAATCAGAGCATTTTTGAAACTGATAAATAGCTGATGTCAGTTTTATAATCATTAGGTTGTGCGTTCCTTTTTAGTACATTGCTGTGAAAGTTTTCGTTCCCTTCTCCAAATCCATGCCTCTTGCACATGGCTGGAGCACACTTATAAACTGAGTTTGAGGCTTATAACAAATATATTTAGTGTTTTTAATGTGTGTATATTATACTATGTGTGTGTGTGTTTTGGGACCATTAGGGGAATGAAGATAAAGATTAGCTTTATTTGTCGTAGGTACATCAATATATACCGTGGGATGTGCTGTGAAATGTGTTAATGACCCATACAATCTAAGAATGTGCAGCGGGTGGCTCTCGCAACTGTCGCTATGTTTCCAGTTCCAACTAGATGCCCACAATTTATTACCCCAGATGTACTGGGTATGTGGGAGGAAACCAGGGCTCAAAGAGGAAATCCAGGTGGTCTCGGGGAAGATATACAAACTCCTTAGAGATAGCAGTGGGAAAAGGACCCCTACTACTGAAGAGTTACACTAACCACTGTACCATCACACTGTCCCAAAGAGGGAGGGGATGAGGGGATACGGGGCAAGGTATCTAAACTGAAGGACCAGCTCTCCTCAGATGAAGAACATAATCGTGGATTGTGCAAATTGCTACTGTTCAGAAGGAGATCATTTGGCTCATCGGGTCCACATTGAGTAAGGTTTTCAGCCCTGCTGCCCTCTCTCTCAGCTTCCTATCCAGTTCCTTGGATGCCCTGATTGGTTGTCAATTCGCAGCCCTTCATCAACAAATTCACACCTCTGCTCCTTTCCTTTGATTTTGTAAATCTGTGTCCTCTGACCCTTGAGGTACCTTCCTTCTGTTTGCCCCACCTAAGCGAGTCACGCACGCTTTTGTCAAATATCCGGAGTGGGGCAAACTGGTGCCAGCGTGTCTGCTGAGTGCTTGTTGAGTTCATTGATATGGAGCACCTCAGGATAAGACTCTGCGAGGGTAACTTGCTAGACTTTCCAAAGCTGATGCTGCCCTACAGCTGGGTAATTTTCAATTAAAATAAGTACTTTAAAATACCCTCAAACGTCAGCTCAGTCTCCTTGGGTGCCTCTCTGCTTGTTATTTTCCAGTGGTTCTCACTGTTCCTGGCAGACTGAGGTAGTCTGGTGGGATAGTTTAGAATTTTCTTTGCCATCCCCTAACCCTCTGCTCGCTGCCTTTGCTCTGCTTGAAGGTTATTGTGTCTATGCTCTGTGCACAGTGAAAATAAACAAGCATGTTGACAAGAGCTATAAATGACTGGCCCAGGTTCCCACCATTCCAGTAGCAGAGGAGGGAGACCATTCAGGGAGGCATTTACAAAAAATTCATCCATTCGTTCACTTGTGACATGTAGTTGGCACTGTCGTTGCTGACATTTGTTATTTATCTACAATTGTCCTTGCACTGAATGTTTGCTGGGCTAAATTCGAAGGAAATGAGAATCGTAAAGAATGATGCCTGTAGTCACATTTAAGGCCAAAGGGAGTGGTGGCCATGTGTTCGATATCAACACTTGAGAGAAGTTTGGATATGTACATTTATGAGATGGGTATGTAATGCTGAGGTTTTATAAGGCATTGGTCAGACTGCACTTGGAGTATTGTGAGCAGTTTTGGGCCTCTTATCTAAGAAAAGATGTGCTAGCATTGGAGAGAGTACAGAGAAGGTTCATGAGCGTGATTCTGGGTACGGAAGAGTTGACATCTGTGAGCGCTTGATGGCTGTGGCCTGTACCGCTGGAATTTAGAAGAATGAGCGGGAAGGGGATCTCATTGAAACCTATTGAAAGGTCTTGATAGAGTGGACATGATAAGGATGTTTCAAATATTGGGGCAGTGTAGGACCTGAGGGCACAGCATCAGAATTGAAGGATGTCTCCTTACAACAGAGGTGAGGAGGGATTTCTTCAGCCAGAGTGGTGATTCTGTGGAATCCTTTTTGACAGACAAGCAGTGAAGTCCAAGTCATTAAATATATCTAATGTGGAGTTTGTTAGGTTCTTGATTAGTCAGGGTCTCCAAGGTTATGGGGAGAAGGCAGGAGAATGAGATTGAGAGGGATAATAAATCAGCCATAGTGGAATGGCCTAATTCTCCTCCTCTATCTTATGGTCTCATGGTCTTACGAATAAGGAGGGTTATGTTCCATGTGCCGGTTTATGTGACTAGGCAGAATAACAGTTCGGCATTGACTGGACGAGCCAGGGGGCCTGTTTCTGTGCTGTGCTGCTCTGTGTCTCTATGATTAGCTTGATTTTGGGATAGTTCTTTCAAAATCTTCTAAAACGATTTTTGTTTTTGCCAGTGGTGGGGAGGGGGGGATTGTTGTTCGCCACCGCTTATGCGCGGGAGTGGGGAGCCGGGGGGGGGGGGGTACTTTGTGGTTCTCACGTTTAACTGTCAGTCATTCTTTGGGGAACTTCTCTGTTTTTGTGGAAGTTTGCGAAGAAAAAGCATTTCAGGATGTATACTGTATACATTTCTCTGACATTAAATTGGACCTTTGAACCTTTGAAAATAGTCTTCAGTTACCTTTTTATTAAATACCTTGAATTTAAATTCTTTGTTTCTATTTGTAGGATTTGAACACATATTTGCTGATCGAAGACCTGGACTGGTAACTGACCCAGCATCCCACCATGCTGTGGTCCCATTCAGTTCCCTGCAGACATTAACTACTTGCCCATTTTCCACAGAGAGCAACAGTGGATTTTGAATCTATCAGCTTCATTCCATCTTCTTCAACCCTTTTTCTTTTCTACCACTCAGCTCCCAGCTTTGCGCATCATTCCTACTTTCCTGTCCTCTCCTCCACGTTGTTTCCTTCTTCCCCCTTTATCATGCCTTGTGGCGCAACAGGCAGCATTTTTGCCATTTTCATAGCATTCACGTTTTTTTGTACGAGGCCGAGTTGCTAGCTTGACACTCAACCCAGCACCGAGGGAAAGTGTGCAAGGAGCTGGTCGGATTTGAACTCGGGACCACTCGCCTCAAAGTTTGGTGCTGATGCCACTTCACCATGGGTTAGCCATCTCATCTCCTCCACTGTTGCTAAAAAGCAGTAAGTTTCATGACGCACCATAGGAGACATCCCATCCAGATGCAACCCGGCTAGGTACAGCAACTGCTCTGACTGGGACCACAAGAAACTGCAGAGAGTTGTGTACAGAGCTCAGCTCAACACGGACACCTACCTCCTCTCCATGGACTCCGTTTGCCAATGAAGCAGCCAGCATAATCCACCCAGCCTGGACATTCTTTCCTTTCCTCCTCCCATCAGCAGAAGATACAAAAGCCTGGGAGTATGAGGCACCAGACTCAAGGACTGTTTCTATCCTGCTGTTACAAGACAATCAAACAGTTCCCTTGTAGGATAAAGTAGACTTTGACTTCACAATCTACCTCGTTATGATTTTGCACTTTATTGTCTACCTGCACTGCACCTTCTCTAACTGAAACATTTTATTCTACATTCTGTTACTGTTTACCCTTGTTCTTCCTCAATGTATAGATGTAATGAAATGGAAAACAAAGATTTCCACTATATCTTGATACAAGTGACAATAATAAACTGATTTACCAATCATCTAAGTCAGTGAACTTAAAGTTCCTTAATGTTGTTATAGCTGGGGTGGTGGTGGGCATAAACTCCAATGGCTTATTAGATGGTCCCAATGGTGTGCATCTCAAATAGCCTCTGAAAGCCAAGTCCAGCTCCCAGCCTTCATGTGTGCTTAGCTACTAAGCCTAGTGGACTTGTTTCTACTGACAAGAAAAAGGGCAATGGTGGATTACTGGTGCCTTAAAACCAGTCGCTTCGGGCAGATCAAGCTTGTCAACTGTGGTTGGCAGCTCAGCTGGGAGAAGGGAAACTCTGATCTCAAACCTCCACTGCCTTGTGTCTCCTGAGGAAGGCTTCGGAAGTAAACCCCAAGGAAAAATCCGGTGGAGTCCCTAAGGCAGGTCTACGTTGAGTTCAATTCTGACTGGCAACTCCTGTGGTGCAACTAGTGCCAAGCTGTACTGGTCTATACCGTTGCTTTAGGTTCATTAGATGCATGAAGAGGGGGAGCTGGCTACGTGGGCTTGCTCTCCATGTTGTACTTGCCTATACGTAGACAGCTAGGATGCAACATCCATGGTTTACCCTGACCAAACGAAGGCCCCAAAGTCAGTGATAATAAATCAGATCTTCATTCTGATTCTGAGGAGGTGATTGGTTCAGGAGCCTGAAGCTGTTTTTGAGTTTGGTCGTCTATGCTTTCAAGTGCTTCATCTTCTCTAAAAGGAAGAAGAGAGCAAAGGGCCAGAGTGACAGACATCGTTGACAACACTGTTAGCCTTTTTGAAGCAATGTACCTTGAAGACAGACTGAATGGAAGGAAATGACGAGCCTGTGATGGAGTGGGCAGTGTTTTCTACTCCCTGCCACTTCCATTGGTTCAGTACAGTTTTCCTACAAGGCTGAGATGCAACCTGTCATGACGCTTTTGATAGAACATACATCTGTAGAAATTCGAAGAGCAAGGTTTATTTTAGTGATGACACTGTGGTCTTTGTCATCAGGAATCATTAGAAACCAACTAAAAGAGAAGACAGTTTAATATCTGACATGTAAAGCAGCTTCTGCGGTACGATGGGAATGCAAGACCCTGTATATAATTAGAAACCACAGTTTCTCGAAACATCTATTTTGTTTATTTATTTTTATTTTTTTAGAAGTACTGTATTGTAACAGGCCCTTCCTGCCCTAGAGCAATAACACCCTTGTGACTGATTAACCATTAACTAATCCATAAGTCTTTGGACTGTGGGAGGAAAATGGAGCACTTGAAGGAAACTTACATGGTAACGGGGAGAACAAGCACTTATAGATAGTGACAGGAATCGAACGCTGATCTTCTTATTGCTGGTGAACTAGAAGACTTTAGGAGATATCTTTCAAATCCCACTGCAGCAGCTAAGAAATTTAAATTCAGTTAATTAAATAAATATGGTGCGTTAAAGATGACCTTTATTTGTCATGCATATGTACATTGAAATGGCAGTGAAATGCATCGTTTTGCATCAATGACCGGCACAATCAAGGATGTACTGGGGTAGCCCACAAGTGGCACCATGCTTCCGGCACTGGTATAGCATGCCTATAACTTTCTAACCGTAAACCACACATCTTAGGAGTGTGAGAGGAAAGCAGAGCACCCAGAGGAAACCCATGTGGTCACGAGAAGAACGTACAAACTCATTACAGACAGTGGTGGAACTGAACCCGGGTTGCTGGCGCTGTAGTAGTATTATGTTAACTGCTATGCTACCATAGTAATGATAAGCTACAAGGATAATTGGAAGATGGGATGACATTCAGCCATTGAGTCTTCTTCCTGTCCACTCAGTTCAATCACATCAGTCAAAGATGATCTGGTTTAAGATAACATCAGCACTGCATCAAATCAGGCATTTGACTTCTCTCTAAGTTTATGGCATCTCGTATTACTTTGGTGGGAGAAGAAAAATGTCACATGCAGGGTGACCGAATGCACTGGATTTATGAATGGTGGAGCAGACTCGATGGGCCAAATGGCACAATTCTTCTCCTACGTCTTATGGTCTAATTTTCAATTTTATTAGTCAAACAAAAACACCAGCTTACTGCTGCACTGAATGTAATATTGAAATACACTTGGTTCAGAATCACAATCAGGTTTAATATCACCAGCAGATGTTGTGAAATTTGTTAACTTAGTGGCAGCAAATCATGATAACATAGAAACAAAGTAAGTAAATCAATTGCAGAAACTTTATACGTAGGTATATTAAATAGTTAAATTAAAAATAATGCCATGATCATACTGATTGACAGTGCAGGCTCAAAGGGCTGAATGGCCTACTCCTGCACCTATTTTCTATGTTTCTATGTTTCTAAAACCTGTCCATTTAGGAATCGGATGGCAGAGGGGAAGAAGCTGTTCCTCAATTGCTGAGTGTGCGCCTTCAGGCTTCTGCACCTCTTCCTTGATGGTAACAATGAGAAGAGGCATGTCCTGGATGCTGGGGGTCCTTAATGATGGACGCTGCCTTTCTGAGACACCACTCCTTGGAGATGTCTTGGATACTACGGAGGCTAGTGCCCAAGATGGAGCTGACTAATTTTACAACTTTCTGTAGTTTGGTATGGTTTTGGTTCTTCCCTTCCCTTAACCTTTGCTATGGTGAATTGGTTGTGGTTCAAACAAAGAAACTTTCATCTTGAGCAAAAGTGAAAACCTCAACAAATAAATGGACACGAATTCCTTGGAGCAACATTGCGGTTAAAATGCTTCCTGTATTGTCTGGAGGTTTCTACTTTAAGTTGCCCTTTCTGACCAACATTGTTTCATGTTTCAGGATAGTTTATAATAGGGTGACTAGGATTTGTTTCAGCCTTATTTGTTGAGAAAAAAGTACAATTATTGCTACAACATTAATGGAGAAGGGTGTGGCAGATTATAATGGGTGTGTCTCAGCGACTACCCTATCAAGCTTTCCCAAGCAGATCCCCTCAAACTTTTTAAAACTCTCAATAGTATAGGTCGAATCAAATTCATATTTCCTCAGAAAACAGCTGCTTCATATAGAAATGTATATTAATTAGGATCATATATAAAATACATGAATTAGAATCATGTACAAAAATATTTGAATTAAGTGCAAATATAGGTCACTCATTTCCTCAATTGTGACATGCTATAAAATTGTAAAATGTTGAGGCCCGAACCTCAATTCATGGCACAAAACTTATTTCAACCTATTGCAAGTTCTACAGCCAAGAAAATCATGTCCTGAATCAGGTTTGACCTAAAATGTTGACAGATCTTTCTCCACCCACCCCCACCCCACGGAAGCTGCTTGACTCACTGAGTTCCTTGTCTAACAGATTGTTTATTGTTCTAGATTCCAGTATCGGCAGTCTCTTATGCCTTGAAAATACTTTAACGAGTGTATCTGCAGGATTTGCTGAAGTCAATTTGCATATTAGGTAGTTTGTTTCAATGAGGAGGATTAAGGGATAACTGTTGTATGATACCATTGAGAAAATGCCACAAGAAGGCAACGACCATTGGGAAGAGCCTTTACCATCTGGGACATATCTTCTTCTTGTTACCACCATCAGGGAGGAGGTACAGCAGCCTGAAGACCCACACTCAATATTTTTAGGAAACTCTTTGCCAACAGATTTCGAAATGTTGCATGAACCCATGAACACTACCTCACTATTCTTCTCTTGAACTATTTATTAATTTTATTTCTTATGGTAACTTATAATTTTTTATGTCTTGCAAAAAACAATAAATCTCATGACATACATCAGTGATAATAAACATGATTCTACTTTTTTAGACAATGTGTCTGACCGTAACTCTTCAAGATGTTCTAGTGTTCTTTATGCATTACCTGAGAGAATGCAAGTTGGTATGTTTGTCACAGAAGTCAAGGAAATGAGCACTATAAAAGGGCTGAGAGCTTTGGATGGGAATTTGAGAAATTATGGTCCATGGATAGCAAGTGTGGAATGATTCAGATCAAGAATGTGCCAGATGTTTGATCCAGAGAAACACAGAGATCCTTGGAGGGATGCAATCAGTTGGAGACTGTTGGAAGAACAACAGAATGCTCTCTCATACAAGTTCACTCACCTCAACATTGAACCAATTTCACAACTTATGGATTCACGTTCAAGGACTCAACAACTCATGTCCTCAGTATTATTTACTTATTTAGGACCAGAGTCTAGAATTGAGTCCAGGAGCAGAGGGTGCATGTTAGAGGGCACCCCTTTAGAACAGAGTTGAGGAAGAATTTACTTAGCCAGAGGTGGTAAATCCATGGAACTCATTGCCACCGGGGACACCAAAACATTGAGTATATTTAAAGTGGAAGTTGATAGGTTCTTGATTGCTAAGGGTGTCAAAGATTTTGGGGAGAAGGCAGAAGAATGGGGTTGAATGGGATAATAATTTAGCCATGATGGAGCAGATGGGCTGATTGTCAGGTCTTATGGTCTTATTCATTATTATTTTTTTGTTTTTTTTCTGTTGTATATTGGTTGTTTGTCAGCCGTGTGTAGCTTTTCATTGATTCTATTGTATTTCTTTGTTCTACTTTGAATGCCTGCAAAAAATGAATCACAGATTAGAATATGGTGACATACACGTACTTTGATAATAAATTCAGTTTGAACTTTGAACTTTTGGAACTAGTAGGTACACATCATTTTCAATGCTGAAGGTTGACAATAGCGATGTGACCTTAGCTATATGCTGTTGCTTCTAGCACTGTGGATCTGTGTTCAATTCTGATGGTCTGTGTGAGTTTCTGCATTTCCTCTGGATGCATCGGTTTCCTCCCACACCCCAAGGCATGTGGCTTGGGAGGGTAAATTTCCCTAAAAGTGTAGATGAGAGGTGGAATCTGGGAGAGGTGTTTATTTAGAAAATAAATAAGATTAGAACAACAGGATGCTTGAAAGTATAGGCTTGGGGGGAGGGTGTGGGTGGTGGTGGCTGAAGAACATGCAATTGAGAATCCAACGAATTGATGACTCTATGACCCTAACTAATTTATTAAATTGTCAAGAGAAAGGATGGTGCTTTGGCTTTATCATTTATGCAAATAGTTTTTGTTCCACACCCTTTCCTGTTGGCCAGAAGAGAATTTTCTATTTGTTTTTAGAGTTGCTGTTATATTATCCTCTTCCTCCCTGTTCATATTCAAGAATTTGGAGCTTTTCCCTTGAACGTATTTCCTTTGTTCTGTTCTTGTCAGGTAGTTCTAGAATTGGGATTTTTTTTTCCACAGAGCTTTAAATATATGTTGGTCATATTATCTCTGCCTTTGCCTCTTGCTGCCTTGGTGAAGCAGCCAAAGTTACCAAATACCCTACCCAGCTCCGACGTTCTTTCTTCTCAGAAGATCCAAAAGGCTGAACACAAGGCTCAAAGATAGCTTCTTTCTCACTAACATCTATCATCAAAGATCCGAATCAGAATCAGAATCAGAATTAGGTTTAATGTCACCGGCAGATATCACGAAATTTGTTAAGTTAGCAGCAGCAATACAAAGTAATACATAACAATATAGGAAAAAAATCATCAGTACATCAATTACATTGTATATATATATATATATGTGTGTGTGTGTGTGTGTGTGTATTAAATAGTTAAGTTAAAATAGTGCAAAAACAGAAATAATAATAAAAGACTGAGGCAGTGTTCACGGGTTCAATGTTCATTCCGAAACTGGATTGCAGAGGGGAAGAAGCTGTTTCTGAATCACTGAGTGAGTGCCTTTAGGCTTCTGTACTTCCTTCCTGACGGTAACAAGAAAAGGGCATGTCCTGGGTGATGGGGGGTCCTTAATAATGGACGCCGCCTTTCTGAGGCATTGCTCCTTGAAAATGTCTTGGATACTACAGAGGCTAGTACCCATGATGGGGCTGACTAATTTTACAACTGTCTGTAGCTTCTTTTGGTCCTGCACAGTAGCCCCCCCCCCCCCACCCCCTGCGAATACCTGACAGTGATGCAGCCTGTCAGAATGTTCTCCACGGTACATCTGTAGAAGTTTTGAGAGTTTTAGATGACAAGCCAAATCTCCTCAAACTCCTAAGCCACTGTCTTGCCTTCTTTATCGGTATGTTGGGACCAGGTTAGATCAAAGATCTGACCACCTTCTTGCAGCTACTGTTAGGCAGGAGATGCAGAAGCCTGAAATCCCACTCCACCAGGTTTGTGAAAAGCAGAGTTTCAGTGTCACCCATCCACCACTTCTCCATATAATACACACAAACTGCTGGAGGAACTCAACAGGTCAGGCAGCATTCCTGGAGAGGAATAAACAGTCAATGTTTTGGGCTGAGACTCTTCATCAGGAAATATTGACAGCTTATTTCTCTCCATAGATGCTGCCTGACCTGTTGAGTTCTTCCAGTATTTTGTGTGTGTTTGTGTTGATCTGTATCTCTAGCATCTGCAGAATCTCTGGTGTTTACTTCTCAATATAATTCTCTGAAGAGTTCTTCCTGTCCACAGCGTGTGACCTGAAAGTTCTCTACCTGCTGTCATACATTATTTGACCTCCACTACAAAAGTGCATGTTTTGAATGGGGGAAAAAAAATACAGTGCCAAACCTGCTACTTTGTTTGATGTTGTAGTGAAAGTTAAATGTTGGCAGGGTTTTAGCACGAACAATGTGAGGTGAAATGTGAAGGATTAACACGAGGGTAGAGAAGGGGAATTCTGACACATGTGAAGCAAAGACCTTTTTAAAACATGTTCCTATGTTGTTACTGGAAGGGATGGTTCTTAACCTATGAATT
The DNA here is from genome assembly GCF_030144855.1 of Hypanus sabinus. Classification (NCBI taxonomy): domain Eukaryota; kingdom Metazoa; phylum Chordata; class Chondrichthyes; order Myliobatiformes; family Dasyatidae; genus Hypanus; species Hypanus sabinus. The sequence goes on from NC_082718.1 coordinate 23,813,343, forward strand.
TCCAAGTCTGACATCGGCATCCTGAGGTGAAATCTGAAGTTGGAGGCCTGAAAATTTTGGGGACAAAGACCGGCGGCCCGGAGGTGGCCTGTCTGGGTGTGTGAGTCAGTGAGTGGGAAGGTGCAATAGGAAAAGGGCTTGTTGTGCTGTTGTTGTATTGTTTTGTTTTGGAGTTGTTGCTTTTGCTGCTGGAATGTGGTGGCATGCTACGTTGGCGCCAGAATGTTTATTTTTAATTATTTATTTAGAGATACAGTGCGGAACAACCACCCCCCCCCCCCCCCCCAGCCCAACAAGCTGCACTGCCTAGCAATCCACCTATTTAACCCTTTGGTGCTGGAATTGAGTTCTGAACTCTGCAATGCCCTGAGCTCCAATAGCATCATGCCAGGTGCCACTCTGTCCAATGTGTTGTGGCTGCCCCCAGCACACCCCTGGGTGTTAACGCAAACGCTGCACTTGACTGCACACGGACAAATAAATCTGAATGTAGGAGTTAGCCACACTAGTGAGTGTGGAGTCATGTGCAGACGAGACCAATGAAGGAATATTGAGTCATTGTCTGCCACAGCAATGCGAATGCACAGGACTCTAAGAAGCTGTAGAGGGTGGCAGACACTGCCCAATACATCATAGGTTCTTCCCTCCTTACCATTGGTAATATCTAATTGAGGCGCTGCCTCCATAAGGAATATCCATCATCAAAGATGCCTTCAAACCAGGCCATTCCATCTTCTTTCAGCTACCATCAGGCAGGAGGTACACACAAGCGTGAAATCCCATTCATTTGGTTCTTGAACTTGCCAGGCCAGCCAAACCCCACCCAGCTGACAGCAGTCACCTGCTGCTCATTTCCAGTTCATCACCTGCAGCCTATTTAAACCCAGTTCTCATCCACAGTACTTGTTCACTCGTCAAACCAGCCAGCCTCAACTAGTTGCTCCTCACCTTCAATTAGCTTGTTGCTTGTGAGTTTAGTATCTGTTCTGTCTCGTTTTGCGGCCCCTCATGGCTTGACATTTTGCAATCGATAACTAACGTTACCGCTCACTGCTAAATCTTCTCTGCTGCTCTGCTTTTGTGACAAGCTTCCTCCACATCTCCTGTCAGGATGAGTGAGCCACTGATTGACCTGGCAGAATATGTTCGCCAGAAATGAAGTAGTGCATCAACAGGGGCGCACGATCCGGAAGCAGCAGGAAACCGGTGATCATCTGCTTGCCACTCTCCTCCAACTCTCTGCCTCAAGCCAGCAACTCTGCAACAGTCAACCTTCTCTCTGTGAGCCCCAGATTCCTGTGCTCAAACACTTCAATAGACCCCCAAAGTATGCCGCAACTCCCTGCCACAGTGTGCCCTGGAGCTCCAGCCATTTCTGTATTTTACAGACTGAGCCAAGATTGCTTTAATCATTTCTCTCTTGACTGAGCGAGCTCTGACCTGGGCTGCTACAGAACCATCGTTTGCAATAAATATGTTTGTGGAATTCACCACTGGGCTGCACTGGGTTTTCGACCATCTGGGAAGTGGAGGGGGTGGGAGCGGCAGCAGATCGGATACTTCTCCTGCGTCAAGACTCCCAGGTGCTGACTGCACGGTGGAATTCAGGATCCTCTGTTACCCGCTACCATCTAGCCTCAGAGCAGCTAAAGGACAAGCTAACTACCCAGGCCATGCTTGCTGAATCGACAAGCATCTAACAGAACGACCCTCCAGGTTATCAGGCAGGCTCACTATTCCATTCCTATAAACATTTTCAGTCTGCAGGACCCTCCTCAGAGATGCCACCAAAAGTCAGGCAGCTAGGGAGCTCCCTTAGCACCCCCAAGAACACAGATGTTGGTGGAGAAACAAGTTATGTGCCCACTGTGGAGTGGGCAAACACTAAACTTGCAAGTAATTTACTAATTAGGTTTAATGGGTTGCAAATAGCAGGAATATGCCAGATGCGTGACAAGTGAAGCCTTGGCCCGAGTATGGAGTTCAGGCGAACTTCATAAAGTGGCATCGAAGAATGAGTTATGGCAGAGAACAGCCACACCAGGCTGTAATTCTCCTGGCTCAGAGGCTAACAGTGCCCAACGCCCTAATATCCACGACCAAACAACTTAGGCATGCACAAGAGGTAAAATTCGATAGTGTGTGAGGTCACAGTTCAAAGTTCAAAGTAAAATTTATTATCAGAGTACATACATGCCACTACATACAGCCCTGAGATTTTTTTCCTGTGGGCATACTTAGCAAATCTATAGAACAGGAACTGTAAACTGTAGACATCAGGAATAGTTAACTGTAAACCAACTGTGCAAATGCAGATATAAGTAATCAGCAACTAATAACGAGCATGAAATAACAATATAACAGAGTCCTTAAATGAAGTGTAGCTATCCCCTTTTGTTCAAGAGCTTGACGGTTGAGGGGTAGTAACTGTTCTTGAACCTGGTGGTGTGAGTTCTGAGGCACCTGTACACAGATCTTGGTGAGAACAAAAAATACTGCTTGAATGTTGACTTTGAAGTAGCTCAGTCTCGGGGAAACAGGAAGAAGAAAGGATGTTATGAATTAATGCAAAGCACTTCTTTTTTCAGGTCAGTATGGTTGAAAATCTCACTGTAGGGCTGCCCAGTGGCACAGCAGGAGACACAAGAGAATACAGGAGCTGGAATTTGGAGCAACAAACAATCTGCTGGAGGAACTCAGCAGGTTGAGTAGCGTCTGTGTGGGGTGGGGGGAAGGGGTAGTTTTTCATAAATTAACCTTGAGTTGTGGACACGTGGAAGTAGGTCCTGAGGACCCTCATACTTTAAGGGGGCAAAGTTCTGATTAGTGTGTTGGAGTATTAAAATTCTAAAGTTCAAAGTAAATTTATTATCAAAGTACTATATATCACCATATACAACCCTGAGATTCATTTTCTTGTGAGCATACTCAGCAAAATTCAAGAAACATAATAAAATCAATGAAAGACTGCACAAAAACAAAGTGCAAAAGACAACAAACTGTGCAAATGCAAAAAAAGAAATAACAATAACAATAATAATAATAATAATAAGTCAGCAATAAATATTGAGAACATGAGATGAAGGGTCCTTGAAAATGAGTCCATGAATTGTGGGAACAGTTCAGTGATGGGGTGGTTCAAGAGCCTGATGGTTGAGGGGTTACAACTGTTCCTGGACCTGTCTCCCAAACTGAGGCTAACGTTACTGAGGAAGTGCTGCATTGTTTGATGAGAGATCTTGCTCCTGACATGTTACTTTGGCTTGGTCTCAAGTGGATGCAGAATGAAAGATCTTCTGAGGAATGCGATCATCATCTTATTTCTATTAGTGGGATCTTGCTTAAATTGGCTGTTGCTTCCTACTTCTTCTTGCGCAACTCATTGGGTTCTGCATGACTGAGACCCTAATACCATAATATGTAGTAACAGAAATAGGCCAGTCAGCCCATTGAGTCTGCTCCACCATTCCATTATAGCTGATTTATTATCCCTTTCAACCCCATTCTCCAGCCTTCTCCCCATAACTTTTGACACCCTTGCTTATCACGAACCTTTCAACCTCCGCTTTAAACATACCCAATGTCTTGGCCTCCACAGCCACCCATGACAATGAATTCCACAGAGCCATCATCCTCTGGCTAAAGAAATTCCTCCTCATCTTTGTTCTAAAGGATCTCTTTCAAAACTAATTTTCATGTCTCTTTTCAACTTATGTTCTCATGACTCATTTTATTTGCATGATTTGACTTTTGTATGGTTGTTTATCAGTCTTTGTGTATATTTTTGCATAAATTCTATCAAATTTATTTATTTCCTGTAAATCTCTGCAAATGAATCTCAAAGTTGTACATGGTAACATGCTAAAAATTGATAATAATAATTTTTTACTTTCTTACTTATGTCCTTCTGTTCAGAGATTGTGCCCCTGGTCTGAGACTCTCTCAGTCTTGGAAACATCCTCTCCACGTTCACACTATCTAGGCCATTCAATCTAGGCCTATCTAGGCCTTGATAGATTTCAATGAGATTCCCTTTCTGTCTGCTTCATTTCCATGGAATCTGAGTTGATTGATGAGGGAGATTTGCTTTCATTATGGTAGTTTTTACTTCTCAAAAAGCATTCATTGGCCATAAATAGTTTTGCAACATTCTGAAAGGTGGTATGGACACCTTTTTGCTGGAATACCATACACCAGAGAAATATTCTTGAAGTCAGCGGTGAGGGACTTGCCCACTGGAGAATTAAACTCTGACTCAAATAATTCATAATATAAACACAAAACTCCTGCAGATTCTGAAAACCTGAAACAGAAACAGGAAGTGCTAGGAAATCTCCACAGGTCGGGCAGCATCTGCAGAAAGAGAAATAATTAACACTTCAGACACAGAACCCAGAGTCAGAATGGAGAAAGTGTGAAACAAGTTTGTGCAGAGCTGAAGAGGGGAGGAGGGTGATGGGTAGAGTAAAATGAAATTCACTGAGAGGATAAAATACTTTGTTGGTTAAGATCAAATTAAGTTTCTTTGATTGTTTGATAAGTTGTGAAACCATAGTCATCTACTGACGTAGACTTCATTATATCTATAATCTTCTTCTTAACTGCAATCTCATCAAATTAAGTGCAACCAGTAATTAATTATAGGTGCTGGTTGATCTTTCAAGTTCACTGGTTTGTTCATTTTTGCTCCAGATTCCAGCCTCTGCAATCTCTCATCTTCACTAATTTATAACCCAAATTAGCCAAATACGAACAGTATGACATTCATTGACAACGCAGTTGAATTCATGTTTTTTATGTCGACTCTTGCAGCCTTAACATATGTGACGGGAAGCAGCAATGCTGAATCTGAGGTGGTGGTTTGTTTTTAACTTGCAAATCTGGTGCATTTCCACCCCCAGTGTACTGTTTCAATGCACCACTTCCCCACAAATCACAGAAGTGTTGCCTAGTTAATTGCAGTGGATTCCAAATGTCTTGAAACTGCTGCAAACATTCGCTGAAGAGCACAGATTTACAGTGCTTATAGATCACACTGCTTGACACTTGCACCAGTCTGTACCCAGATAGTTGTAATTTGTACAAAATTGACATAAAGGGTGGAGATGTTGCAATACTGTTCTTTAAAAAAACCCCTCAGCCGGTACAGAATGCAATACTTGTTAAAGATTTTCAGTTTCAAGATAGTCTTTTGTTAAAAAAAATCAAAAAACAGTTAATTGTTGACAAATTAGATTGTAGAGTTCCCCATTCTTCTTTTGGTAAGTTTACGCTGAAGTTTTCTGGAGGATGTGTTAGCGTAAACAGACGCAAAGATTTTGCTAATTTATGAGAATGCTAAGGTTGATGTTCATAAGTAAGCTGGTATGGTTCAAGATTCAAGTTTATTTGCCATGTGTACATTAAAGCAAGCAGTGAAATGCATTGTTTGTGTAAACAGCCAACACACCCAAGGGTATGCTGGGGGGGGCAGCCCACAAGCGTCACCACACATTCCCGCACCAACATAGCATGCCCACAATGCTCGGCAGTAGAACAATACAGAACACAACAAGCAACAAAATAACTAAAGCAAAACAAATCCCATTCCTCCTTCCTACCAATACACACACGCAGTAATCTAACCCCAGGTCAGGCCACCTTCTTCTGCCTCTTCTGCCTTCTTCTGCCTATAGTGGACTCAGGCTTTCAGACGTTGGGCTTCGACTTGCCCAGTGTCAGGTACAGGCTCAAGGGTCTGGCCAGTGGGCCTCGAATTCCGGATCCTTGGTCGAAAACTGCGCCTCAAACTCCAGACTCGAAGATGATGGGATCATGAACACGAGGCCTCAAACTCCGGTCTCTCTGGTTCTTGAAGCTGGGGATCACAGGAACATTGTACAATCAGCACAAAGGAATGAAACTGGTAAAACGACGGCATCAGTGAGAGATTTAAGTTATTTTAATTCCTGCTTTTTCTGATGTACAGTTATCCAGAGAAATGATTCAGATACATGCTGTCAAACACTACATCAACTGGGAAATTCAACAAATCTGGAACAGTTATGAATGTCATTAAAAAAAACAATTTGGTTCAGTCACTAATATCCCTTAAGGAACCTGATTTGCCAGACATGTAACTCCAGACCCACACAGTCTACATGGAGGTAGGAGGGGGAGTCTTTTTCAGGGCTTAGAATCCGGAACATCCTCTCTGAGTGGGTGGTGGAGGCAAGTAGTCTCACGTTCAAGAAGCATCTAGATAACCATTTGACTTGACAAGACTATCATGGGTCAACTTGGCTAGATAAGATGAAAACAATAGTCGGTGTAAGTATGGTGGGCCAAGGGCCCTGTTACAGTGGTGCATGACACTCTGACTATGACTTTGAACTACCCATTGAAATGATATCAGAGGCCACTCATTATAAAAAGCAGCAGGGGGCTACCAGAGGACATTCATATTGAGTGAAAGAATTTTAAAATATAATGGGGCAGCCAATAATCACTGCATTTGTCCCCATAGTGCTTTAAATTCAGAAAGAGTGGAAGTCCCCAGCCAAGCCAAGAAATATGATTTCATTTTCTGGGCATCTTTTCCATACCTGGTTAAAGAGAGCTTCAGAATATTTTGTCCTTTCAAAGATTAAGATTATGATTAATTTTATTTGTCATGTACACATCAAAACATTGAAGCATACAATGACAAACATGGTCCAAGGAAGTGCTGGGGGCAGCTCACAAGTGTCAAAGTACTTCTGACGCCAACATCACATGCACGCAACTTACTATTTCTAACTTGGACATCTTTGGAATGTGGGAGGAAACCAGAGCACCTGGAGGAAACCCACATGATCATGGGGAGAATGTACAAACATGTCACAAACAGCAGTGGGTATTGAACCCCGATCACTGGCACTGTGAAGTGTTACACTAACTGCTACAGTACCATGCTGCTCATCAAAGTTCATCAATTGTCACGAGTTCCACAGTAAGGTTTGCTTTGTGTACAAGTGTGAATGGGCAGTATTAAGTTGCTTGCCCATGAGTTACAGGTCCCAATTTTGTTTTCCACTGAAGTCAATAGAAAATAAAAAACACTACAGTGTACAATGGAGAGCCAAACATGATCTGGCTCTTGATTTCCTGTCAGTGTTGAATTTTATTCTCATCCTACACTTCCAAATGAAGAGTCAACTCAATCTGTGCTAGTCCTCAAAATAATAAACTGCTATTCACAATTAAGCAATAACAAGCAATTTGCTCAATGTCAGGGAAGCTTCTACCCTACTGTTATACAAATATTGAATGGTCCTCTAATACAATACGATAGACTCCTGACCTTACAGTCTACCTTGATTTCACCTTGCACCTCATTGTCCACCTGTATCGCACTTTTCCTGTAGCTGTTGCACTTTATTCTGCTTATATTTGTACTACCTCAATACACTGTTGTAAAGAATTGATCTGTGTCACAGAGCGTGAAAGACAAGTTTTGCACTGTTCAAAGTTCACAGCAAATTTATTATCGAAGTATATATATATATATATATAATATCATATTGAGATACATTTTTGTGTGGGCATTTACAGGAAAAAAAAGGAAATACAATAGAATCAATGCAAAACTACTCCTAAAAAACAAGCCAAATAGCCAATGTGAAAAGAAGACAAACTGTGCAATTAAAAAAATAATACTGAGATCATGAGTTGTAAAGAGTCCTTGAAAGTAAGCCAGTAGATGTGGAATCAGTTCGGAGTTGTGGTGAGTGAAGTGATCCACCCCAGTTCCGTGGCCAGATAGTTGGCGGGTAATAACTGCTCCTGAACCTGGTAGTGTGTGACTTAAGGCTTCTGTGCCTCCTGCCAATGGTAGTAGCGAAAGTGGGTATGGTATGGATGGTGGGGGTCTTTGACACACGTGACAAAAATAAACCAATTCCATCCAATTCAGAATCAGAATCTGGTTTATTATCACTGGTACATGTCATGAAATCTATTGTGTTTGTGGCAGCAGTAGGATGCAATACAGAACAAAAGAGAAAAAAAACATGAATTACAGTAAGTATATATATATATAATAAATAGTTAAATTAAATAAGTATTGCAAAATAGAAATAAAGAAGTAGTGAGGTAGTGCTCGTTGGTTCAATGTCCTTTGAGAAATTGGATGGCAGAGGGCAAGAAACTGTTCCTGAATCATTGAGTGTATGTCTTCAGACTTCTGTACCTCCTTCCTGATGGTAACAATGAGAAGAGGGCATGTCCTGGGTGATGGGGTCCTTAACAATGGAAGCAGTCTTTTTGAAGCGGCGTTCCTTGAAGATGTCTTGGATACTACAGAGGCTAGTGCTCATGATGGAGCTGACTAGGCTTACAGCTCTCTGCGGCTTACTTTAATCCTGTGTGGTAGCCACTGACACCACCTAACACCAGACAGTGATGCAGCTGGTTAGAATACTCTTCATGGTAAATCTGTAGAAGTTTGTGTTTTTGGTACAGACCAAATCTCCTCAAACACCTCATGAAACACATCAGCTGTCATACCTTCTTTGTAGCTGCATCAATTTGTCCGGCTTATGCTAGATCCTCAGAGATGTTGACACCCAGCAATTGGAAATTGATCACTCTCTCCACTTCTGAAGCCTCTATGAGGACTGGTGTGTGTTCCCTCATCTTACTCCTTCTGAAGTCCACAATCAGTTTTTCGGTCTTACTGCCACTGAGGGCAAGGTTGTTGCTGCAACAGCACTCAACTAGCAGATATACCTTACTCCTGTTCACACCCTCACTACCATCTGAAATTCTGCCAACCATGTGCCATCAGCAACCTTATAGCTGGCATTTGAGCTGTGCCTAGCCACACAATCATGGGTGCAGAGAGAGTAAAGCAGTCGGCTAAGCACCCATCCTTGAGGTGCACCAGTGTTAATTGTCGGCGAGGTGGAGGTGGAGATGGTGATTCCGATCCACACGGATCTGAAATTCTTCTGGTTAAGAAGTTGAGGATCCAGTTGCAGAAGGAAGTACAGAGACCCAGGTTTTGGAGCATTTTGATCAGAGCTGTAGGAATAATTGTGTTAACCGCTGAGCTGTCGTCAATAAACAACAATAGATAATTGCATTGTCCAGGTGATCCAAGGCCATGTGATGAGTCAATGAGATCACATTCGCCCTGGACCTATTGTGGTAATAGGCAAATTGTAGTGGGTTCATGTCCTTGCTGAGACAGAGTTAATTCTAGCCATAACCAATCTCTCAAAGCACTTCATCACCATAGATGTGAATATTACTGGACGATAGACATTGAGGTAGCTCACCCTGCTCCTCTTGGGCATTGGTACGATTAAGGCTCGTTTGAAGTAGGTAGGAACTTCCGACTGTGGCAATGAGAGGTTGAAAATGTCTTTGAATACATTGATACAGGTTCTCAGACCCTTATCAGGTACTCCAATGGTCCTGTTGCCTTGCGAGGGTTCACCGTCTTGAAAGGCAGTCTGACATCGGCTCCAAGACAGAGATCACAGAGAAACCAGATGCTGCAGGGATCCTCGTAGTTGTAGTTCTATTCTACCTTTCAAAGCGTGCATAAAAGGCTTTGATCTCATCTGGGAATGAAGCGTCATTGTCATTCATAATGTTCGGTTTTGCTTTGTGGGCAGTAATGGTCTGCAACTTCTGCCAGAGTGGACGTGCATCCGATTCCATCTCTAACCTCGTTTGGAATTGTTCCTTTGCTCTTGAGATAGCCCTCCCTAAGTCATAACCTGGTTTTCTTGTATACGCCTGGGTCGCCAGACTTGAATGCCTCAAATCTACTCTTAGCAGACAATGAACCTCCTGGTTCATCCACGGCTTTTGATTTGGGTATTCCATTTGCTTCTGCTTGGATTCTCAGTCACGAAGAAACTAATCTCTTGGCAGCTTTTTGCTACATTGCCTTGCTTAGTGTTTGAATGTTTTAAAGCCTGTAACATCTAATTTTGCATCTATGCTTTTTTTCCTGCCTTTCAGTACTTTCAATACCTTGTAGAAAGTGATAGTCCTTCGGTTGACTATTTTGTAGTGCAGGTGAGTGATTATCATTATCTGTCTGGTGAGCGACTGCTCCCTTCATGTCTCTTGTGCGTTGTGCTTGTTACCTGTTGTTTCAATGCCAGCTGCATTTTTATAACCCTGCATAGAAATCTGTTTGGAGCACTTTAAAGAATAGGATTTTGTTCTGCATTAATTTTCTGACATTTGATCCCTCCTCTTGGTCCCAACTCATCAAGTAAGAAGTTAGCAAATCCATCAGATCTGGGCTTAAAGTATCAATGACAAAACCCAAATCAGATATTAGTTCCTTCTTTTGATTGCAATTCAGCATGTGAGAGGGGAAACACAAACTTTTCTAAGTCTGCCTTTAAGCCCCCATGAGGCATGCTACACTTAGTCAGAACAGATATATTCCACAGTGCAGTGAATGTCATTATGGACTTGAGCACAGATTAGCCCTGCACAACAAGCTTCTGCACTGATTATAGTCAACAATATATGACATCACTCCTCTAATGTCGTTAGGTGAAACCTGAAGCAAATGCTGGTGGCAGCAGGCATAATAGATACACAGAGGGTAGCAAAAATGTGCTGTGCAAGATTTTAGCTACAAATGCATGAGCGTATTAAATATGTGACCATAATTACCGCATGCGATTCGCTGCATTTAGTGAATCTAATCATAATCTCTACCTTTAAATTGGAAAGTGCTGTGTCGCGACTGTCAACAAGCTGAAATAAAATAGTGGTAGCCTGCAATGATAAAGCTCGTGGAAGCTGATTTATAGTGATTTCAATACTAGTACATCTTAAAGATATTGTTAAAATAAGTATAGCAATTTGTTCTGTTAGAATTAATACTCTTGTAATGTCTCCGTTTACAACTCGGAAAAGTATACTTGGAAAAATCAGAGAAACGTGACACATATGTAATCATGAATATTGGTGCAATCGAAGTTCAAAGTTCAAGGTAAGTTTATTATTAACGTGCATCTATGTCACCATATACTACATTGAGATTTATTTTCATGCAGGCTGATGCACCATCAATAACTCTCTGAGACATGAGGCGAGATATCGGCTTTTATTGACTGGAAGAAAGAACAAGTAGCAATTGACCACCATGCTACATCCTGGAGACTGAGTGCAGGGCTCAGACCTCAATCGCCTTTATACCGGGGTCTGTGGGAGGAGCCACGGTCAGTGGGAGGAGCCACAGGGACAGTTAGCGGGGGCGCTTGTCCAGACAGGTATATGTAGTTCACCACATTCACCCTGCCTTTGTTTTAAAAGAGAGTTCCCACGGGGCGAAGTTTCTTACAAGGATATTTACAGGTTAAGTCTATCAAGTGGTCGAATCTGTCGCTGCGATCTACGTAGCACCGGCTGTGGTTGCACAGGTGCCAGTGGTGATTGCACCGGAGACGGTGGTTGTGCTGGTTCCAGCCTAACTGGAGGTGTCAGCCCACTAGGCGTCAGTGATCCCTCATGCATGTGTGAGGCGCCTAGTATATGGTCATGCGAGATGCCCGGTATAGGAGTGTCGTGAGGAGTCTGTGTAGGGCTCGGTGTGTGCGGTGTCACCTCGGGTACAGGGTCCATAGTTACCGTGGAGTGTTCGGGGTAGTGGTCTGCTGCTCCTGCGGGCGCCAGGTCGCGGACGGAGACCGTGTCCTCCCGCCCATCAGCTAAGATCACATAAGCATACTGGGGGTTCACATGTAGAAGGTGAACCCTCTCGACCAGCGGGGAGTATTTATTGCTCCTCACATGTTTCTGGAGCAGCACTGGCCCTGGGGATGCCAGCCAAACTGGTAGGGTGGTCCCAGTGACATACTTCCTGGGAAAAGAGAATAGGCGCTCGTGAGGGGTGGCATTGGTGGACATACATAACAGGGAGCAGATAGAGTGGAGTGCCTTGGGGAGGACCTCCTGCCATGGAGAGACCGGCAACCCTTTTGACTTAAGGGCTAAAAGTGTGGCCTTCCACACTGTGGCATTCTCCCTCTCCACCTGTCCATTTCCCCGGGGATTATAGCTCGTGGTCCTACTAGTAGCAATGCCCCTAGCCAGCAGGTACTGGCGCAGCTCATCACTCATAAAGGAGGACCCTCTGTCACTGTGGATATAGCAGGGATATCTGAACTGAGTGAAGAGCTGGTGCAGGGATTTTATGACGGATGTGGCAGTGGTGTCGGGGCAGGGGATGGCAAAGGGGAACCGCGAGTACTCGTCGATAATGTTGAGAAAGTAGACATTGCGGTCGGTGGAGGGAAGGGGGCCCTTAAAGTCAACACTCAGTCGCCTTGATAAGTTGCGCCTTTTCAGAACGGTAGAAGTGCGGTTTGCACTCTGCGCAGACCCTGGTCATCGTCCTGATGTCCTCAAGGGAGTGCGGCAGGTTCCAGGCTTTCACGAAATGGTAAAATAGGGTGACCCCCGGCTGGCAAAGATGTGCATGGAGGGCGTATAGCTGGTCGAGCTGTGCGCTGGCACACGCTCCCCGGGATAGGGCATCAGGGGGCTCATTGAGCCTTCCAGGCCGGTACAGGATATCATAGATGTAGGTGGAGAGTTCTATTCTCCACCGCAAAATTTTATCATTTTTGATTTTGCCCCGCTGTTGGTTGCTGAACATGAACGCAACCGAGCGCTGATCGGTCAGCAAGGTGAACCTTTTGCCGGCGAGATAGTGCCTCCAGTGCCTAATAACTTCCACTATGGCCTGGGCTTCTTTCTCCACCGTGGAGTGCCGAATTTCCGGGCCTTGAAGGGTACGAGAAAAGAATGCTACTGGCCTGCCTGCCTGATTGAGGCCAGCATGAAATCGGAGACGTCACTCTCTACTTGGAAGGGAACGGTCTCATCCACCGCATGCATCTTTGCTTTGGCAATGTCCCCTTTAATGTGGCTGAAGGCTGCACGGGCCTCGGCAGAGAGGGGAAATGTGGTAGACTTGACCAGGGGGCGGGCCTTGTCTGCGTAATGGGGGACTCATTGGGTGTAATGGGAAAAGAAGCCCAGGCACCATCTGAGGGCTTTGAGGATGGTGGGAAGAGGGAGTTCCAACAGGGGACGCATACGGTCGGGATCAGGGCCAATGACCCCGTTCTCCACGACATTCCCAAGGATAGCGAGCCGGGTGGTTCTGAACACACACTTGTCCCTGTTATAAGTAAGGTTCAGGGCTTTGGCCACTAGGAAAAATCGTTGGAGGTCGGCGTTGTGATCCCACCAGTCGTGACCACAGATGGTGATGTTATCCAGATAGGGAAACGTGGCCTTCAGTTGGCACTGGTCCACCATCCGGTCCATTTCCCTCTGGAAGACCGAAACACCATTTGTGACACCAAATGGGACGGGCAGGAAGTGATAGAGCCTCGAAGGCGGTGTAGGGGCGGTCCTCTGGGCGGATGGGGAGCTGGTGATAAGCGGATTTCAGATCTATTGTCGAGTACACCTTGTACTGAGCAATCTGGTTGACCATATCCGCGATGCGGGGTAGTGGGTACGCGTCAAGCTGCGTGAACCTATTGATGGTCTGGCTATAGACCACGACCATCCTATTTTTCTGCCAGCTCCGAACAACAACCACTTGGGCCCTCCAAGGACTTGTGCTTGGCTCAATGATCCCTTCCCTGAGCAGCGGCTGCACCTCCGACTGAATGAAGGCCCTGTCCCCCGCGATGTACCTCCTGCTTTTAGTTGCCACAGGTTTACAGTCGGGGGTCAGGTTGGCGAACAGCGGTGGGGGAGGGATCTTGAGGGTGGAGAGGCTGCAAGTGGTGTCAGTAGCGCAGCTGTCGGCATGGTGCTGGGTGGGATGTGTGGGTCGGTGTGTGTGTGTGGTCAGTAGCGGGGTATATGACAAAGTCCCACAAAACTGAGGATTCCTGACAGTGAGTGGTGGGAGGGGCCCGTCATATACCATAGTCACACTTTCGAGCTGGCTCTGGAAGTCCAGCCCCAATAGCACAGGTGTGCACAGTTGAGGCATGACCAGTAGCGCAAAGTTCTGATATTCTGTGCCCTGCACCACCAATGTCGCTACACAACTCACCCGGATGTCTGTGGAATGCGACCCAGAAGTCATGGTGACCCTCTGGCTTACCAGCCGTGTCGCGAGTCTGCAGCATTGCACCGTGTCCGGGTCAATAAAGCTCTCAGTGCTGTCTGTGTCAAACAGGCATCTAGTCCTGTGCCCCTCCACCAGGATGTCCATCATTGACCTTGTAAGCTGGTGTGGGGCGCTTTGGTCGAGGGTTACGGAGGCCAGAGTTGAACTGCCATCTTGGTGCCCGGTAAGCACTGGTGGGTCGGGGGCGGGGCGAGTTGGCGCCGACAAATATGTCTGCCCCCATCCGGGCAGGCAAGGTGGTGGTGACCAAGATGGCGGGCCCTGTGCCTCACACGCAGTGCTGCCCGACCCTGCTTATGGTTTAGACTTACAGACCTTGGCGAAATGGCCCTTCTTTCCGCAGCTGGAACAGGTCACTTCTCGGGCCGGGCAGCTTTTTCGGGGGTGCTTTTCGAGTCCACAGAAGGAACACTGCGTGGGCTTGTGACTGGCAGCAGCTGTGGTCGGGTCCGGGGAGTTTGTGGAATCGCGACTGGCAGCGGCGTTGGCGAATTCGCTCGCGGGAACCGGCGGCGGGGTCTGAGGTGTCCACGGAACCGGCGGGGAATTGCACGGCTGGACAGCATCAGCGTTGTGCAGAGCAGCCTCCAGCTTGTCGGCCGTCTCGATTGCCGAGCATAAGGTAAGATCGGCATTTTCCAGCAGCCTGGCGCACGTACACTGACCTGATCCCCGTAACGAAGGTGTCTCGTACCAGGAGCTCCAAGTGCTGCTCCACCGTCAGACTTTTGCAGTCGCAAGCTCGCACGAGTGTCTGTAGGGCTCGGAGAAACACAGCGCTCGACTCTCCAGCCCGCTGTCGCCGCGTCGCTAAGCGATGTCTTGCATAGACAGAATTCACCGGCCACAGGTACTGTCTTTTAAGAGTGTCCAGTGCCCCTTGGTAGGTCGGTAGGTCCCTGATAAGGGAGAATACTTTCGGACTTACTCTAGATAATAATATTTTGTACTTTGTGGTAGGCTCAGTCATTGGAATCGGTTCCAAGTATGATTGGAAGCATGCAAGCCAGAGTTCAAAGGCAAGAGCTGTTTTGGAGTCTTGTGGATTTTTTCGGATGTAAAATGCTGTCCATGGTTTAAACTTCCAGTCAATAAAATTGATGCACCATCAATTACTCTCTGAGACGTGAGGTGAAATATCGGCTTTTATTGACTGGAAGAAAGAACAAGTAGCAACTGACCGCCATGCTACATCCTGGAGACTGAGGGCAGGGCTCAGGCCTCAATCGCCTTTATACCGGGGTCAGTGGGAGGAGCCACAGGAGCAGTCAGCGGGGGGGGGGGGGGGGGGCGTGTCCAGGCAGGTTTATGTAGTTCACCACACAGGCATTCACAGTAGAACAGACAAATACATAGAATCATGAAAGACTCACAATAAAAGACTGACAAACAACCAATCTGCAAAAAGAAGGCAAGATGAGCAAATTTTCAAAAAGTAAATAAATAATACTGAGAACATGAGTAGAAGAGTCCACAAAGTTGGCACACCAGTGGCTGTACTTCATTGGGAGTTTGAGGAGATTTGGTATGTCTCCAAAGTCTCTCACAAACTTCTATAGATGAATGGTGGTGAGTGTTCTGACTGGTTTGCATCACTTCCTGGCATGGAGGTCCCAAGGTACAGATTACAAGAGGTTGCAGAGGGTTCTAGGCTCAGCCAGCTCCATCGCAGGCACAACCCTTCCCACCATTGGGGCCATCTTCGGGAGACTGTGCCTCAAAGCGACATCCATCGCTAAAGATTCTCACCATCCTGGGCAAGCACTCTTCTCATTACTACCAGTAGGAAGGAGGTACGAGAGCCTGAAGCTCTGCACTCAATCAGATTTCTGAACAGCACATGAACTCATGGGCACCTACTTAGTTATTGTTTTTTTTTGCTCTATTTATTTGTTTATGTAATTTATTTAATCTTTCTGTCTTTGCACTGTACTGCTGCACTAAACCAAGAAATTTCATGCTTTATAAGTTAATGATAATAAATCTGATACTATTTTGATGCTAATTTAACACCATTTGCTTGTTCCTTTACAACTTTCCTTGTTTATCTTGCATCTGGCCTGATCCATTTCTCTCTGGTTATGAGCTTAAAGCAAAGCTAATGGAAGCTGGTTTACAGTGATCTCAACATCAGCCCATCTTCTTTGTTAAAGTAAAGTAACATTTGATATTCTTAGAATATCTTTTAAAATATATCATTGGTCTGTTACGTGGGCTCACAAGCACATCTGTTCCCACCACTGGTAATATCTGTGGGATGCATTGCTTCAAATAGGCAACATTCATCATCAAAAATCCCCATCATCCAGGCCCAACCACCTTCTTGCAGTTACCATTGGCAGCTACCCGTGGGCCTGAAGTCCCACAGTACCAGCTTCAAAAGCATTCATTTCCTACTGTCTAAACCCTAGTCACTACATTTTAACGGCACTAAGATGGACTTTCTTCTGTTCCAACTGTTCTTGAAAAGATTACTTATAATTTATGATTATTTTGTTTTACTCATGTAAGTGGCTCATTTGATGCTACATTCCCATGATGCTGCAAGTAAGTTTCCATTGCACATGGACTTGTGCAGATGACAATGAACTCAATTTTCAATTTGAATCCACAATGTAAAACCATCCAGTTGTGCTCTTAGTGACTTTTATAAATGAGTTGGATGAGGAAGCGGAAAGGTGGCTTAATAAGTTTTCAGATGACATCAACGTTGGTGATGCTGTGGTTAGTGAAGGAGATTGTCAGTACATTGATATAGTGCAGAACTGGGCCGAAAAGTGGCAGATGGAGTTCAATTGAAAAAGTGTGAAGTAATACATTTTGGAAGGTTGAGTACAGGGTTAATCTTAGGATTCTTATCAGTGTGGAGGAACGGAGGGATCTTCATGTTTAGAGTTCAAAATGCACTTATTATCAAAGAATGTATGTAGTATACAACTCTGAGATCTGTCTTCTCCATACAGCCATAAAACAAAAAAAAACTATGGAGGCCATTCACAGAAAAACATCAAAATCTCCCATGTGCAAAAAAAACAAATTGTGTAAATGGCAACAAGAGCATCAACCCTGCCTTGTGCAAAAAACAAACCAATTGTGCAAACCAGAAGAACAAGCGCCCACGCACAAAAAAAATTGTGCAAGCGGCAACAAGAATATCAACTGTCCCACGTGCAACAACAAACATATCACACAATCGGGAACAAGAAAGAATGAGCAAAGACACAGAATATAAAAGCATTAAATGAAAAGTGTCCAATCAATCTACAGACTAGTCTCTAAACTGCAGACTGTAGTGACTTGGGTAGCATCCTCCAACAGCATCGAGGGGAGACAGAGACCATTCGAAGGAAGACACCTTCCTCCAGCAGCAATGAGTGAGAGGCTGGTAGTTTGCTTTCTGCACTTGCCTCGATGTTTCAATCTGTCTCGATGTTTTAAATGGCAATATTTGCGAGAAATGCTATCAATCTTGGGTTTGCTTTTTAGCCTTCAGACTGCTCGCCCCTGGAAACTTCTCAGAGATAGCAAAGTGCCAGATCACTCAATTGGCCCAAAACCACACCTGCAAACTGTAGATCACAGGCTGCAACAGTACTGGAGCCACACTTAAAAGGAAAAGAAGACATAAGAGAAGTCAAAGAAACAGTTTTGTGGATGACCTGGAAGATGTCTCGTGAGGTAGCATTGCTCGCTGGCACCATATTCCCTTCCATAGAAGTTCCCAAATTCTTGGGATTGACATCCATAGATCCTTCAAAGTTCCTGCGCAAATAGATAGGGTAGTTAAGAAAGCTTGTGGCATATTGGCGGTCATTAGGCAATTGAGTTCAAGAGCTACACGGTAATGATGAGAAGAGGGTAGGTTCTGGATTGTAAGAGTCATTAACAATGGATTCCATCTTCTTGAGGCATCATAGTTGAAGATGTCCTTAATGGTGGGTGGCTTGGGCCCGTAATGGAGCTGGTTGAGTTTATGATCCTCTGTAGCCAATTTTGATCCTGTGCATTGAAGCCTCCATATAAGGCAGTGATTCAATCAGTCATAATATTCTCTGTGGCACGTCAGAGGAAATTTGCTAGTCTTTGGTGACACACCAAATCTCCTCAATCTAGTGAGGTAAAGCCACGACAGAACCTTCTTCGTGACTGGAATTCTTCATGATTAGAAAGTGTATGAGAATGGTGGAAAGGAACAGAAACAGAAGGGAGAAGGGGCTAAAATAAAAGAAGGTGAGTCATCATGGAGAGTAACTGAGGGAAGAGGGATAATTAGGGAGGAAGGTAGATGCAAGAATACCAAAGAAGTGAGGGAGATGAGAAGAGAGAGGAACACCAAGGAGAATGGTGAAGGCCAGAACAAGCGTTTACGTTAAAGTGTGCACGCAGTCAAAGATCGCTTGTGTGTGCCTAAAATACATGCTAATCCTGCAGAACTTTAAAGACAAGAAAAGATTAGTTTACTTGTTACGGGAAACATACAGTGAAATGCATTGTTTTGTCCCGGGATGTGCTTGGGACAAGTTGTGGCCATGATTCAGCCACCAAGATGGCATGCTTGCAACTCATTAACCATAGGGCGTATGCCTTTGGAATGTGAGACGAAACCAAAGAAAGCCCACGTGGTCTCATGGAGAATGTACAGACAGTGGTGGGAATTGAACCTCGATTTGTGATCACTATCGCTATAAAGCTGTGACACTGACTGTTGCACTGCCATGCCATCTGTGGAGAAGCTGCTGGGAATCCATTACTATTTGCAAAGTAATTTGAAAACCTGTCTGCTATGAAATGAGAAAATACACAAATAATTATGCAGAAGCATAACAGTTTCATCTTAATCACCTTTCAATTTATGTTCTTAAATTCTGACTGACTTGTATTATTTTAACAATGATGGTCTTATTCAAGTGTCACAGAGATTAATTATAAGAAAAATAGTGCGGAGTTATTCTCACACCACCGCAGAATTCAGACATGATATATATCTCGCGATTTAATTTAAAAGTCAAAATAGTGAACAGAGCCTTCAAAATATTATCCTGGGACACTCATTCAAGCCAATACTGGATGTCAACGGTTAAAATCAGTAACGAATCTCGTTGGCACTCCATTGCTTACAAGCTGTCACAGCGCTTACTCTCGACAGAGTTTGGGTGACTCCAGTCCATCTGTCAGTTCCAGCCTGAGCCATTCAGGGAGATGTTTGGTTAATGATGAAACACTGCAATAACACTTCCTTCCCACTAGTAACTTCACCGGGGGACATCTGCTACCAGGTCACTAACACAATGGCCTCAACCCTGCAATAACAGTCCCTGCAGAGCAAAACAAAACAGTAGAAATGAGGGAAGAAAGCGATGCGCAGAATCACTGAAGCTCTTCCCAAAGTTTGACAGTATGTTGTTGTAAGTTAATAAAGGGATGTAATTATCCACTTGCCCTTTTATTGGCTTGGATGACAAGATTAAACAATATATTGACAAAAAATTCCCAAGAGTGGGAATCTTCATATCACCATCAAATCTCAGAAGTGCACTAATTTAAGAGTTGTGGGCTATGGGAAAACTAACAAATCTACATTACAATTGAATCAAAGCTACATATATGTTTCCAATAAATGCTTTTTCAGTTCTGTCAAATATAGGGAAAAGACTTAATGAGAAAACTAAATGAAAGAGAGAAAGAAAATTAGGATGAAATTTAAAAAAACATAGAATATGAAATATTACAACTGAATACAGGGTCTACAGCCTATAATGTTGCGCTGACCTTTTAATCTACTCTAAATCAAAGAGAAGTTATTATCGAAGTACACATTAGCCACTGTAGCTTGAGATTAATTTTCCTAAAAATAAAGAAATACAATAGAATTTATGAAAAACTATACATAAGCAAAGGCTGGCAATCAATGTGCAAAAGAAGACAGTGCAAATAATGAACAAATAAATAAACAAGTCAATGGATTGATAAATCAAAAAAACAAATAAATAAATAGATGAACGAATGAATAAATGATCAAATAAGTAAATAAATTACTTTGACCCTGAGTTGTATAGCCTGTGCAAGTGAGTGTTAAGATTAATCTAACCCTTTCCTCCCACGTAACCCTCCATCTTTCTACCATCTATGTGCCTATCTAAGAGTCTCTTAAAAGTCCTTAATTTTATTCAATGAGATATAACATTTTTATGCATGATAGGATATTTTGAGCTAAGTGTGATTGGTGAATCCTTGGAAGACGCTATGGAAAATTGTCCTGTAGTCCATTACATCATGGACGCTACTGGGGACAGAGGATTTCGATGTCAGTTGTCATATTTAAATCAATATTTTCAGGTACGAAATTCTTAATTCGTAGGAGTAAAGTTTACCAATACCCAGTCCTGGTACAACCTCATAGATGCCATGATCAAGAAAGCATATCAGTGCTTCTACTTCCCGAGGAGTCTAAAGAGATTCTGCATGACATTGTCGACCCTACCAAATTTTTAGAGGACCTCTACAGAAAGCAACTTATCCAGTTGCATAATGTCTTGGAATGGCAACAACAGTGCTTGAGAACTTGACAAGTAGCTGCAGAGAGTTGTAGACACATCCCAAAAACTAACCTCCTTGGTCTACCCCACTTGCTACCTCAGTAAAGCAGCTAACATCATCAAGGACCCCACACAACCCAGATCTTCTCTCCCATTGGACAGGAGATACAAAAGCCTTTAAGCATACACCGACAACCTTCAAATACAGCTTCTATCTCACAGTTAGAAAGCTATTGAATACCCGCTTAGTACGATAAAATGGACTCACAGCCTCAGTTTACTCTATCATGGCCTTGTGGCCTTCAGGCCGAATTTTACAACCTGCAACCAGAGGTCACAATGATGTGGGGAGTCTTTAAATGTGGAAGCTTTCAGGTGAAACACAATTTTACTTCATCAGAAAAGAAGTATCAGTTGCTCTTTTGTCTTCTGGTATTCAATAAGGGCAACTCTATTTTCTTACACAGATTCCTGATTTAACTTACAAGGGGACTAGATGCACTAATTGTGAAGGACCTCTTTCCTTTAGTGTGGACTAGAGCCAAGAAAAAGTCCCTGAGGTTAATAAATTACTAAACATTTTTGTCACTGAACCACTGTAACCCCCCAGTATAAGAAGGCCAATGTGTTTATGCCTGCTTTTACTTTGCAGTGAAGCTATCTGTTCCTGGTACTGTGAAAATCAACTGTTTCCCCAAGGAGCTTAAACCTACAGTCATTATTTGCAAAGCCAATGCCTTCTCCATATGGTGGATGCTGCTACTGTACAAGAACAGAAACAAAATTCATTATTTGTGTACACTGCTGTTGAGTGTAATAGTCTTACTTTATGTCTTTTTTTTAAAGTTCTCTGATAGGCAGACTCCCTCTGTCTGAAATTACTGTGTAATTTGGCTGACTTCCAAACCTTATCATTATTTCACCTACAGTATCCGAGATATTCTGTACTTAAAAGAATTTTGGCACATGTTAACAGAACAACTGTTTCAAAGCAAGACTTTGTAGGTGTGAGAAATATGAAACAAGCGCAGAAACTGCTGGAGGTATTCAGAAGGTTGATCAGCATCTGTGGTGAGAGAAAACAACAAATAGTTCAGTATAATGGTCTCCCATCCGATCTGGAAAGAAAAGTCAGTAATAAAACAAGTTGTAAGATACAGAGAGAGGGGCAAGGAGAGAGGAGAGAACAAACAAGATTCATTGAGCACGGCAGTTAGTCCATACCAAACTTTTATTCTGTATAGTCCTATTGGCCCACACCTAGACCTTAGCTCTCCATACCCCTCTCATCCATGTACTTATCCAAACATCTCTTAAATATTATAACTGCACTTTCATCCACCACTTTTGCTGGTGGGTTGTTCCGTACTCTCACCACTCTCTGATTGAAGGCTTTTCTCCTCATGCTCCCCTTAAGTATTTCACCTTTCTCCCTTCACCCATGACCTCTAGATCTAGTCTCACCCATCCTCCATGAAAAGAGCCTGCTTGCATTTACCCTATCTATACCCTTTACAATTTTATTTATCTCTATCAAATCTCCTCACATTCTCTTATGCTCCAGGTAGTAAGGTCTTAACCTATTCAAACTTTCCCTGTAACTCAGGTCCTCAAGTCCCAGAAACATGCTTGCAAAATTTTCTCTGCACACTTTCAAGCTTATTGATATCTTTCCTATAGGTAGGTGACCAAACGGAGCACAATGCTCCAAATTCAGCTTCACCAGCGTCTTACCCAACTTCAACGTAACATCGAACTCCTGTACTCAATACTCTTGATTTATGAAGGCCAGTGTGACAAAAGCTCTCCTTACAATCCCATCTAACTGATAGAGATCCCTCTGTTCCACAGTACTCCACAACACTCGACTGTTCACTGTATCAGTTCCATCCTAGTTATATTTCTATTAAGATAGAACATAGGCTGGCATGTTAGTGTATTGGGTAGTACAATGCTTTATAATGCTACTGTCTTCAAGGAGTTTGTACATTCTCTCTATGACTGTGTGGGTTTCCTCTAGGCGCCCCAATTTCCTCCCATATTCCAAAGTCATAGGGGTTAGTGTTAGTAAGTTGTGGGACATGCTATGTTGGTGCTGGAAGCATGGCGACACTTGCGTGCTGCCCCCAGTCCATATTTTTGGACTATCTTGTAACATTGACACAAATTACACACTTCACTGCATGTTCCGATGTACATGATAAATAAAGCTAATATTTACTCTTCAGTCTTTACATAGAATATAGAACAGGCCTCACTGACCATACTGTGTCAAACACATCCCGGATTACATTGAGTGTCTCTGTCAGCCCATGATACAAATCTCACCATTCTCTGCATATCCATCTGTCTATCTTTAAGCAATATCAGAGCTGGTCCTGATTCCTTCATTCGCACTGGCCTGTTTATTCCCACCCTTAAATTGAGGTCTCCCATGACATGATGTCTGATTTCGAATCTGCTCTTCAGATCTGCTTATGTCAACAAATTTCATGACACATGTCGATGATAATAAACCTAATTCTGATTCTACCACTAACCCTGGCAGCCTGTTCCCTGTGTAAAAATGGAGGAGAGATGATGTAAAGTGCAAAAGGAAAACAGTGAAATAGAAAAGAACTGAAAGATTGATGTAGAAAAAAATTATGCAATGCACCAATCCCTTCATCCGCATGCTTGGGTCCCAATTGCAAAACGTGCAAACCCTCTTGAACCTTCATCTCGCGTTCTCCATATTTACTGCTTGTTTATTTCTTCTTATTATTATTTATTTTGTATTTGTACAGTTCGTTGTCCTTTGCACAATGTTTGCTGCCCGTCCTGTTGGGTGCAGTCTTTCATTGATTCTATTGTGGTTCTTGTATTTGCTGTGAATAAACTGAATCTCAGGGTTATACATACGTATATGGTGACATATATGTACTTTGAAAATAAATTTACTTTGAATTTTGAGTAATTCCCCAGGCTTCTGGGTACACTGGAATTCTGGGGCCATGGACTGAGAGCTCAGAAATGGGAGTCTGCCAGATACTTTGACGTAAGTATCCGAAGTAAATATATCATCAAAGTATGTACATGATACTTTATCACAAACAAGAAAAAATCTGCAGGTGCTGGGAATCCAAGCTATGTTACCATATTTTCTTGCAGGCATTTACAAGAAAAGAGAAACATATGAACATAGAAAACCTACAGCACAATACAGGCCCTTCAGCCCACAAAGCTGTGTCGAACATGTACTTACTTTAGAAATTACCTAGGGTTACCCATAGCCTCTATTTATCTAAGCTCCATGTACCTATCCAGGAGTCTCTTAAAAGACCCTATCGTTTCCGCCTCCACCAGCAGCCCAATCCATGTGCTCACCACTCTCTGTGTAAAAAACTTACCCTGACATCTCCTCTGTACCTACTTCCAAGCACCTTCAAACTACGCTCTCTCATGCTAGCCATTTCAGTCCTGGGAAAAAGTCTCTGACTATCCACATGATCAATGCTTCTCATTATCTTGTACACCTCTATCAGGTCACTTCCCATCCTCCATCGCTCCAAAGCCGAGTTCACCCAACCTACTCTCATATGGCATGCTCCCCCATCCAGGCAACATCCTTGTAAATCTCCTCTGCACCCTTTCTATAGTTTCCATGTCCTTCCAGTAGTGACGTGACCAGAATTGAGCACAGTACTCCAAGTGGGGTCTGACCAGGGTCCTATATAGCTGCAATTAACTCTCGGCTCTTAAACTCAACCTCACGATTGATGAAAGCCAATTCACCGTATGCCTTCTTAACCAAGGAGTCAACCTGCACAACAGCTTTGAGTGTCCTATGGACTTGGATCTCCACACTGCCAAGGGTCTTACCATTAATACTACATTCTGCCATCATATTTGACCTACCAAAATGAACCACCTCACACTTATCTGGGTTGAACTCCATTTGCCACTTCTTAGCCCTGTTTTGCATCCTATCAATGTCCTGCTGTAACCTCTGACAGCCCTCCACACTATCCACAACACCTCCAACCTTTGTGTCATCAGCAAATTTACTAACCCATCCCTCCACTTCCTCATCCAGGAGATTTATAAAAATCACAAAGAGTAAGGGTCCCAGAATAGATCCCTAAGGCACACCACTGGTCACCGGCCTCCATGCAGAATATGACCTGTCTACAACTACACTTTGCCTTCTGTGGGCAAGCCAGTTCTGGATCCACAAAACAAAGTCCCCTTGGATCCCATGCCTCCTTACTTTCTCAATAAGCCTTGCATGGGGTATCTTATCAAATGCCTTGCTAAGATCCATATACACCACATCTATGGCTCCACCCTCATCAATGTGTTTAGTCACATCCCCAAAAAATTCAATCAGGCTCGTAAGGCACGACCTTCCTTTGACAAAGCCATGCTAGCTACTCCTAATCATATTATGCCTCTCCAAATGATCATAAATCCTGCCTCTTGGGATCTTCTCCATCAACCATTGAAGAAAGAAAAAGGTTGATGTGCGGTATCATGGCTGATTTATTATCCCTCTTGCCCTCATTCTTCTGCCTTTTCGCCATAACTTTTGATGCCATTACTAATCAAGAATTTAGCAACCTCTGCTTTAAATACACCCAATGACTTGGTCTCCACATTAGTCTGTGGCGAGGAATTCCACAGATTCACCATCTTCTGTGTGAAATTCTTCCCCATCTCTGTTCTAAAGGGATGTCCAATTGAATGTGACTCTACCACCTCCTCTAGCATCTTATTCCATACAACCACCACTATCCAGCAGGAGGCACAGAAGTCTTAGGTCCCATACCATCAGATTCAGAAACAGCTATTATCCTACAAACATCAGGCTCCTGAACTGGCGTGGATAACTTCACTCACCTCTGCTCTGTACTGATTATATGACCTACTGGCTCACTTTCAAGGACTCCTTACAACTCAAGTTCTCAGTAATATTTTTATTTGCGTAGTTAGTTTTCCTTGGTTGTTTCGTCAGGGTTTGTCTGTTTATGTATAGTTTTTTATGTAAATTCTACTCTATTTCTTTTTTCTTGTAAATGCCTACAAAAAATGGATATCAAGGTAGTATATGGTGACATATATGTTCTCTGATAATGTTTATTTTGAATCGTTTGTATGAATAACCTGCCCCTCAAAATCTCTTTTAAAGATCTTCCTTCTCACCTTAAAAATTTGTCCTCTAGTTATAGACTCCTCTATTCTTGGAAAAAGACTTTGACTATCCTATCTCTACCCATCATAATTTTATAGACTTTATAAAATCACCACTCGGCCTCTTGTGTTTCAGTGTGTATTAACCAATTTCACCTTATAATGACAGCTCTCCGTTCCAGATAACAACTTGGTGAATCTCTTCTGCACTCTTTCTAACGCAACCCTCCCTGTACCCAGAACTGAACTCAATACTCCAAGTGCGACCTGACCAATCTTTTGCATAACTGTAACACGACGTCCCAGTTGTTATACACATGCCTAGGCCTATGAAGGTAAGCTTACCAAATGCCTTCTTCACTCTCCAATCCACCTTTGTCACCATTTTCAGAGAGCTATGAACTTGCACCCCAAGCTCCCTCAACAACAGCTCCAAGGTGCCTGCCACTAATTGTACATGTCTTGTTAATATTTGACATCCCATTGCCTCAGACTTGTCTGGACTAAATATTATCTGTCACCACTGCATCCAATTTTCCAATTAATTTATGCCCCTCTGCATTCTTTCACTATCTCCTTCTGTATTGCCCCACTGATTATTGTGTCAGTAACAATCAGTCCACTATATTCCCATCCAGTTCACTTATACATGTGGCAAACATCAATGGACCTAGCGAATCCCTGTAGTATACCATTAATTGAGCGGAGAGGACTCAGCCTTACCACCAAGCTGAAGGTCTACCGAGCAGTGGTTCTCACCAACCTCCTCTATGCCAGCGAGACCTGGACTGTCTACAGCAGACATGCTAAACAGCTCAACCACTTCCACTCGAGCAGCCTCCGCAGACTTCTCCATGTACAATGGCAAGTCAAAGTCCCAGACACGGAGGTCCTGGAGCGGGCTAGCACCCACAGCGTCTACACCCTCCTACAGAAGGCCCAAGCCAGATGGTCTGGCCATGTCGTCAGGATGTCTGACAGTCGACTATCAAAGCAGCTGCTGTATGGAGAGCTGAGCCAGGGCAAGCGCTCAGTTGGAGGGCAGAAGAAACGGTTCCAAGACTGCCTCAAAGTGTCCCTCAAAGACCTCAACATCAATCCCAGTAGCTGGGAATCGCTTGCTCTGGACCGCCCAACCTGGTGGAGCAGGACCACTAAAGGAGCGTATGCAGCAGAAATCAGACGCACCGCAGAGGCTCAGAGGAAACGCAAGGCTCGAGCTACCTCCACTTCCACTGCAGCACCTACCCTCATGTGTCCCACGTGTGGGCGAGCTTTCAGGGCCCAGATTGGCCTCACCAGTCACCACCAGACCCACAGTCACAAACCCTCCACCTGACAGAAGTCGTGGTTGTCTTCGACTCTGAAGGACGAACAACAACAATATATCCAGTGAGTAAAACACCCCTTCACCAAATCCCTCTGCTTCCTATCACCAAACAAATTAGTGGTAAAAGTGAAATTGATTGGTAAAACTTGTTGTTTATACTTTTTTCTGTTAGTGTTCTTCCTTCAGTGCTCCCGGAAGCCTTGAACGCATGCGTGGCATAGTAGCACAGCAGCTAGCACAACACTTCACAGGACCAGCGATTGGAAAATCAGGGTTCAATTCCTACCACTCCCTACAAGGAGTTTGTATGTTGTCATGACCATGTGTGACCTCCTGTCTTCTCCCAGATCCCAAAGGCATATGGTTAGGGTTAGTATGTTGTGGGCATACTACTTTGGCACCAGAAGCATGGCAGTGCTTACAGGATGCCCAGCATATATTTGGACTGTGTTAGTCGTTGACACAAACAATGTCTTTGTTTCAATGTACAGAGTGTACATGAAACAAATAAAGGTATTTATCTTTCAAAAGACTGTGGCCCCTACACTCTACAAAATCTTAAAACAAGCAGATGGAGAGAAGTCTGATGTTAATCCGGTGGTGACAAAGGAAGGAGATTATTCATCCAAGACAAGTTTGCAGCAGAAGGTGAATGTGATGGCTCTGTGTGCAGAGAAACCTGAGGGAATTCCAATGGACTAAGGTGTCATTAGGGGAGGTAGCGTTTCATGTCAGCAGACAAGGTTTTGATCAAACCAGTACCTTCTCTCCTGGGAACAGCTGATCTTCCTGAGTGCTACATTTAACCGGCAATTAAAGAAAATTCCTTCACACTCTCTTCGTAACACAAATCCATTATGGGTATCAGTTTTGATAGGATGATTGATTTGTCACCTTTCCAAGATTTTGCTGAGTAGCTTTAGGTAGCTGGCCAGCCTTGTAACAGCATATTACTGGAATGTTGCCAGACTAGTTCCACAAGAAGCATTGCCTAGTCTCATATTTTCTCTTGTTTAGCAATAAATAGATATTGTCACAGGATAAATATAGTTGACTCAGAAAGGCACCAAATTTACTTAGGTTTAATCTGGGTTGTCCCCTTGGGCAATTCTGGACTTGAAATGCAAATGTCTAACCTGGATTTCACAGGGGATTTTTCTATTAAATCATTGATTTACCTGCTCGATTATTATTTCCAAGAATTAAGTTAAGAAGTAGATCTATTATGATAACTTTATCTTCAATTCTTGAAATTTTACTGTCAATTAAATTCAAATTACTTGCAGAGAAGTATATTTTAAAAGTAATGACTAGAAACCGACATTCAAATTTGCAAGATAAACTTGTTTTCGATTTTATCCCAGTGAGTCCATCCAGTTGGTTACAGCATCAAAAATCCTGACATTTTTTTTATTGCTCTAAACACTTCGAGTGAAAATCATGTTAATATCAACAGGCCACTACAAATTAAGAGCAACATGTAGAAAGTAGGAGCAGATGTAGGCGATATTTGAATCTGTTTCACCATTCTATAAGGTCAGGACCAATCAAGGTTTCCTCACCTTTTCAACAACATATTTTTCTCCACTGTCATCAGGCTCTTGACTGACCTGAAGAAGCCTAAGTCTAATCTCTAAATCATGGGCCATTGAAAGGATGCAGAGATGGGCTGAGAAGTGGCAGATGGAGTTCAATCCAGAAAAGAGTGAAGTGATACATTTTGGAAGGTTGAACTTGTAGTGAGAGTACAGGGTTAATGGCAGGACTCTTAGCAGCGTGGAGGGATAGAGGGATCCTGGTGTTCACACTCCTAGATCCTCAAAGTTACCAGAAAAGTTGATAGGGCGGTTAAGAAGATGTATGGTATATTAGTCTTCATTAGATAGTGGATTGAGTTCAAGAGCCGTGAGGTCATGTTGCAGCTCCATAAAACCCTGGTTATATTACACTTGGAATATTGTGTTCAGTTCTGGTGTCCTCATTATAGGAAGAATGTGGAAGCTATAGAGAGGGTGCAGAGGAGATTTATTAGGACGCTGTCTGTATTAGAGAGCATGTCAATGAGGATTGGTTGAGTGATCTAGGGCTTTTCTCCTTGGAGTGAATGGAAAGGAGAGGTAACTTGATGGAGATGTATAAGTTGATAAGAGACATAGAGTGGGCAGCCAGACTCATTTTTCCAAGCTGGAAATGACAAAGACGAGAGGGCATAATTTTAAATTAAATGAAGGAAAGTGTAGTTGCGGGTAAGAGGGGGCCACACCTTGAATTCAAAGGTTCAAAGGTTCATTTATTATTGAAGTATGAATCTCTGAAATTCTTCTTCTCCAGAAAGCCATGAAACCAAGAGAGAAAAGAACAGCAGCACGATAATCAGCCCCCAATCCATCCTCCCAGCACAGAAAACTGAACAAAAATGGAACAGGCACATTGACCTCCAAATCTTCTTCCCCCACACAAAAATCAAACAAGATTGGGCAAAAAATACAGAATATAAAAAAAACTGTAATACTGAAACAAAAAATCCATAGTTAAAGTCCATATTCAAAACATAGAAAACCTGGGTAGCATTCTCCAGACACTGCAGCAGGTCTTTTCATCACTAGCAACAGAGTGATTCCACAAGCAATCAAAAGGCAGTCTCTCCTCTCTGGTAGCAGAACAGTCCCCCAGTGATCAAAAGGCAGACTCCCCTCTCCAGCAGCAAAGCAATCACCCGGCAATAAAAAGGCAGGCAGCCGGTGCTTACCTTCTGCATTCGTCTCGATGTTTCAATCCCGATTTGTTCTTTTACACAAGAGTGGTAAGCGCAAGGATCATTCGGCCAGGAGTTGATGGTAGAAACATTAGAGACATTTAAGAGATTTTTAGATAGGCATTTCAGCAGCAATGAAGGTCCTCTATCTCCGTCTGTCCTTAGGCATCTTCTCTATTGTGGTTCAGGGTCCTCATTTCTGTTTCTACAGTACAGCGCCAAGTTGTCTTTGATTTCCCATGTTTCCTTCACACTTCAGGGATTCAATGACGTGCTGGCTTGATGATGGAGTTGGCATCTCTTGTCATCACATGCTCAATCCAGCTCCAACTATTTCCACATGATGACTGTGGCCAAGTCCTCTTGATGACCCTGCAGTAGATCTTCTGGCTTGAGATCTTCCTTGGCTAAAACATATGGAGGATCTTCTGGAGGCTTATGGTGTGGAATGCCAACAGCTTGGGAAGATGGGCACATGGATGATAGAAAAATTGAGGTCTTTGTGTTAGATTGATCTTGGAGTCAGTTAAAAGTCAGCACAACATCATGGGCTGAAGGGTTTGTAGTGTACTGTACTGTTCCATGTTCTACCTTGTATTCCATTTCCCTTATCTTCCAGTTACATTTATTTTTATTGATTTTGCCATGTACGTTATGCTTAATTTATGTTAATATAAGCACATGTAATTTTCATGGCATTTATTCCATGGTTATGTATGCCCATGACAATAAACTTGACAATAAACCATTAATCCAATTTTCCACAAGTCGATTTTGGCTTGGAATAAATGAATTAGCCCCACATAACTTCAAGGCAGAGAATTCCAGAGTTTCACAACACACAGAATCAATTTTCACTGTGGAAAGGAATTTGTTGGCATTCAAAACTTTTGCTGATTCATTACTCACCTTTTTGCCAAGAAACGATTTAATTTTGTTACCAAATGCACAAGCCTGGAGGATTATAAAGACATAAAAAGAAGTTATTTGATTGGTCATAATGTAAGAACAACAGAAGGTAAGGAACAAGAGCAAGTTCAACGTTCAAAGATCAAAGTAAATTTATTATCGAAGTGTACAATGTCACCACACACCACCCCGAGATTCATTTTCTTGCATTTGTAGTGGAACAAAGAAATACAATAGCATCAATGAAAAGCTACATACAAAGATTGACAAACAACAAATGTGTGAAAGAAGACAATCTGTGCAAATACAATAAAAGATAAACAAATAGTAAATAAGTAATTCTGAGAACATGAATTGTAAAGTCCTTGAAAGCAAGGTTGATCAATATATCCTCTCCATTATTCAATTGTAGGATGGATGACCAAATTTTGGGCTCAGTACAACTTGGAAACGCTCTTTCCATCTTCCTGGACCCCCCTTGTAATATAATTGTCTGTACCATGAACATATTTAATGATTGCATCTCCACCTCACTGAGGTGCAGAACTACTAAGAATCACAGCACTCTCGAGAAAAGAAAATTCACTCCTCGTGTTCATTTTGAACAGGTGACCGTTCAATGAGGAACTATATACTCCAGTTATATATTCTTCCCCACAAGGGAAATATCTTCCCAATGTCTAATTAAGGCTTGAATTGCTGGGGAACAGAGTGAGTTTGGTTTCTCCAATAAGTCTGGCATTAACTCCAACCAGGAGGATGCCAAAATTTCGTCGTTTTGTTGCTTATCCATTTGCATTGAAACAAATAATTAGCCTTGTGTTTTCAATCTTCCTGTGGGAAAATATTTGAGATTCCTTCCAATGAACAATGAATGGCAAACCAAGTGTCTGGAAATTGTTACCATTAATTTATTTTCCCAGGAGGTGCAAACTGTTGTGACATTTATTTTAATTGAGATGGATTAGAAGGCCTTCATTAATTCAAGGTGCTGACAAGAATAGCACATCGAGACAGCACATCCTTTAACATCAGGAACAACCCTGTCCACAGAGAGAAAAAATATTAGAGGCAAAATAGGAAGGGACTATTTTCATCGGAGCATAGGAGAATGAGGATAGACTTTATATAAATGTATAAAGCCATGAGGGGCACAGAGAGTGTCAATGATAGTTTCACAGAGCTGGGGAATAAAGAATTAGAGGATGTGGGTCTAGGGTGAAAGGGGACAGATTTAGTAGGAACTGAGGGGCAACATTTTCACCCGAGGATGGTCAGTATATGGAATGAGGAAGTAGTTGAGGCAGGTACAACAATATCATTTAAATGTCTTTTGGACAGGTGCATAGCTAGGAAAGGTTTACAGTGAGGTGGGCAAAATGTGGGCAAATAGGATGAGAATAAATGGGAACCTTAGTTGCCATGGGCCAGTTGGGCCACACAGCCTATTTCCATGCTGTATAATTATAAATAAGGCATTAAATGAATTGCAAACAACAGGATAATGGGTTAGATTGTACTTGTCTTAGCATTGGTTCAAGCAAGGTCACGAGCTGTCAATCATTGCCAAGCAATTTCTGATGTCATTCCAAGGGGTGGAACAACCTCTGACTCGACCTGTGGTGGAGATGAAAGGCCCATCCATCGCCCTCATTGATGCTGTCAATGGACTTTCCCATTCTTTAGTGCAAAGTCAAAATCAATTATTGTCAATGTATGTACAGTATATGTCACCATACATTTCCTTGAGATTCATTTCCTTGAAGGAATTTACAGGAAACAAAAGAGATGCAATAGATTTCATGAAAAATTGACAAAGACTGACAAGCAACCAACCTGCAAAAGAAGACATGTTGTGCAAATAAAAAAACAAAAACACTGAGAAATTGAGCTGTAGAATCCTTGAATATGAGCGTGTAAGTTGTGGAAATAGTTCGGAGATGAGGTTAGTGAAGTTATCCATGTCGCTTCAGGGACCTGATGGTTGAGAAGGCATTGTGGTGGTAGTTTGTATTATGCTCTTGTTATGTTTAGACCTTCAGAACAACAATGGGAAAACATAGTTAAAAAGATTACCAAAATAAGTATTTTAAAAGTAATAAATTGATTCAAGATTTGTTCACTTAATACAACTTATATCAATTAAATAAAGCTCAATATTAATTGAAGCAGTATTGCCTTAATGAATGACAACAGTTCCTTTCAAATAGGAAGGGCATTGTGAAGGATTGCCAGCTATGAGTTGGCTAGTGATGAGGGGCCAGATGCGAAGTGCATCTGCGACATTGTACTAGAGCCTACACGTAGAGTGGGAGATCAGATGCACTGATGTGCCAACTCTGGAGATTTCTGTCCTGCTGTGTTAAGTGATTAAGCATAGAGGCTCTGATTACACTAACATACACACCACAGCGACCTTGTAGTTTCCTATCTTGGTTGGAAAACAATCAAGGGTATTTGTGTCCTGGATGATTGAGTCCTGGTCATTAGTGTCCCTGGACATTTGTGTCCTTTTTTTCTTGCATCCCGGTCATTTGCATGTAACTATTATTGGGTAACAAACCCCGTGTTATATATACTCAGCCTCTTACCTCAGCTCAAAAAGCATCCATCTAATCAATTAGGTAATTGTAGGCAAATGAGGGGTGCCTCGTTTGCAACTGAGCTACTTATAAACAAACCCCCACATAGTTCCTATTACAATTTGGCTTTAAATTTACTTTTTCTTCAGAAACTAAGCAATGTCACAGTTTTTGAAATCAAACAAAGGCGAAAACATACTTGTTGATGACGGAAATTATATCTATCACTATCATAAGAAAAATGCTGCGGGCATGAAAACTTACTGGAGATGTGTGGTACAATCCTTCAAATCAAGAGTTCATACTGAGAGCGATGTGATAACAAAACAAATTAATGAGCATAACCATGGTTCTTCTGCTGCTGCAATTAGAGCAAGAGAATCAATTTTAGAGTTGAAAGAAACTGCGATATCCTCACAAGAAGTAACAAGACATCTCATTGGAACAACTTTGTCAAAACATGATGAATTTTCAATGGCTGAAATGCCCTCTGTCTGAGCAATGGGGAGAAATGTTTGTCGTTGGAGACAGAAAGCACAAAATGCTCCATCTACACCAAACCAAAGATGTAATACCAGAAATAGCCGAAGAATATTGTATTCTCCCCACTGGACAAAGGTTTCTTGCAATTGATACTTGCATAAATGATGAAAACAGAATGCTCATCTTTGCTTCTGAAGAGGGTTTGGATGATATGACATGATTTCAGAATTGGGCAGCAGATGACACTTTTAAAATTTGCCCACAAATCTATTATCAATTGTACTGCATCCATGTCCAAGATGGTACATTCAGTATTCCCCGTGTTTTTGCTCATCTACCCAATAAGACTAAAGAAACATATGACCACCTATCCACTCTTTTGTTGCAGACTCGCCCTCAACTTAATGCCAAATTGGTGCTGACGGATTTTGAACTAGGAGCAAGAAAGAGTATAGCAGAAGCATATCCTAATGCAACAATAAGCTCATGTACTTTCCACTTGTCAGAATCCATCTTTAAGAAAATGTGCGACCTCGGTTTAAGACAACGGTATAATGACGATCAAGAGTTCAATTTAAAAATTAGATGTTTCTCTGCATTAGCTTTCCTTCCAGTAAATGATGTGGTAGCAGGCTTTTTGAATCTGAGTGAAGATCACGACTTACATAGAAACATAGAAACATAGAAAATAGGTGCAGGAGTAGGCCATTTGGCCCTTCGAGCCTGCACCACCATTCAGTATGATCATGGCTGATCATCCAACTCAGAACCTGTACCTGCTTTCTCTCCATACCCCCTGATCCCTTTAGCCACAAGGGCCATATCTTACTTCCTCTTAAGTATAGCCAATGAACCGGCCTCAACTGCTTCCTGTGGCAGAGAATTCCACAGATTCACCACTCTCTGTGTGAAGAAGTTTTTCCTCATTTCGGTCCTAAAAGGCTTCCCCTTTATCCTTAAACTGTGACCCCTCGTTCTGGACTTCCCCAACATCGGAAGCAATCTTCCTGCATCTAGCCTGTCCAATACCTTTAGAATTTTAGAATTTACCTCCCGAGTTCATCGCATACTTTGATGTTACATACATTGGCCAATCAAGAGGTAGAAATGGGCACAGGATGGCAGCAACCTTTTCCGTTGCATCTTGGAATATTCATGATCGAACAATGAATGACTTGCCTACATCTAACAATTGTTTAGAGGGGTGGCATAATGCTATCTAAAATTCAATTACTTGTCAACACTCCTCTGTTTGGAAATTAATTGATGTGTTGAAGAAAGAGGAAACTATGGCCACAAAGAATAAAATTAACTACCAAAGAGGGATTATTGTCCAACCAAGAAATAAGAATATTAATAAGTGCCTTCAATCATTAATTGCACGTTACAATCCTGAGGATAAATTAAGTTTCTTACGAGGGGTTGCCCACAACATGCATACTTTTTAATTTTGAACTTATAAATTAAAATTTTAAAACAATAAAATGCATGTTACAATCCCTTTTTAACTAATAAAACTGTTTTTGATAAAAAATTACTCAAATATGTAAAATTATATCTTTTATGAAATATACATATATTGGGACACAAATCTAATATGAGATATACATAGCAAACACGAGGAAATCTGCAGATGCTGGATATTCAAACAACGCACATAAAATGCTGGTGGAACACAGCAGGCCAGGCAGCATCTATAAGGAGAAGCACTGTCGACGTTTCGGGCCGAGACCCTTCGTCAGGACTAACTGAAAGGAAAGATAGTAAGAGATTTGAAAGTAGTGGGGGGAGGGGGAAATGCGAAATGATAGGAGAAGACCGGAGGGGGTGGGATGAAGCTAAGAGCTGGAAAGGTGATTGGCGAATGTGATACAGAGCTGGAGAAGGGAAAGGATCATGGGACAGGAGGCCTTGGGAGAAAGAAAGGGGGAGGGGGGAGCACCAGAGTGAGATGGAGAACAGGCAGAGTGAGAGAGAGAAAAAAAAGCAAACAACTAAATATGTCAGGGATGGGGTAAGAAAGGGAGGAGGGGCATTAATGGAAGTTAGAGAAGTCAATGTTCATGCCATCAGGTTGGAGGCTACTCAGCCGGTATATAAGGTGTTGTTCCTCCAACCTGAGTGTGGCTTCACCTTGACAGTAGAGGAGGCCATGGATAGACATATCAGAATGGGAATGGGACGTGGAATTAAAATGTGTGGCCACTGGGAGATCCTGCTTTGTCTGGCGGACCGAGCGTAGATGTTCAGTGAAACGGTCTCCCAGTGGCCACACATTTTAATTCCACATCCATATTTCAACAGTATTTGAGTAACATTGTAAATATATTGTTTCCTCAAGCATTATTTTTCATTTAAGTAATTCATTACAGGTTATTCACAGGTTCATAAACTGTGAGGACTGGGTGATATTAATCATAAAAAAGGCAGAAAACACTGACTATGTCAGAAAGATCAACGCATTTGGTTACACAAGAGGTAACTAGATTTTGTTTACCGAACAGATTAGGAAGTATTTTAAAGCAAATGTAACCATATAGCAATTAAAGCGTGGAAACAGGCCATCTCGGCCCTTCTAGTCCATGCCGAATGCTTACTCTCACCCAGTCCCACTGACCTGCACTCAGCCCATTACCCTCCATTCCTTTCCTGTCCATATACCTATCCAATTATTTTTAAATGACAAAATGGACTAGTAGATGAGAAGTGAGTGCCAATTTTGCTGAGTGGATTGGATTTAAAGGTATATAGAATGCTTAGAAGTTTCACTGCTCCAACCAAACCAATCAAATTGAGCTTTGTTGATACTGTCAAAGTAATGCAGGAACACTTGGAATGAAAACTAGTGCTGACTGCAGAACACTATAGGTTTCATAAGTGGAACCTAAAGGAAGGGGAGCCCATTTCAGCAAATGCGGCAGAATTGAAGAAGTTGCCTAAGCATTGTCAATTTAATCATGGGCTTAATGATGCACTGAGGAATTGTTTAGCTTGCGGAATCTTGCAAGAAAGCATTCAAAAATAGTCACTAACTGAAGCACAAATATTTAAAAGAGCAGTTGAAACAGCTGTATCAATGGAAACCTCAGACCAGAGATATATCTCACTTGCAGTCAGGAATGTAAGTGAAGGTGAACAAAACTGCAGCAGCTAAACATAAACCATCCTGCCTGAACAAACGGCGTCGTCATTGTGGTAAGGCTCATATACATTAGGCTAACCTAGATATAAAGGTGAACCTTTTAATTAATGCAACAAAGTAGGACACACACAAAAATCAAAATAAATGGACTGCTTAGGGAAGAGAAGAAGATATAAAATCAAGCTGCAGTTTCTAAAGGAGCAATAACCTGCTTGTTGTTGATGAAAAATCTGATAATGATGACAGTGACACAGAACTGGGTAGCCCTGAGATTTAAAAATGTGAAAACTAACAACGGACAAGCAATATGGCTTATACCGGAAGTGAACGTCAAATTAACCGAAATGGAATTGGACACTGGTTGGGCTGTTTCAGTCATTCCACAAAATGAGTTTGAATGGCATTTCAAAGATACTTAACTGAAGCCTGCAGATGTCCGACTAAGAACTGTACTGGAGAAAAAGTAACTCCTGTTGGATTGACATTTGAAACAATGAAATACAACAACTCATCAGGCCACACTGGGCTTGTATGTGGTAAAAACAGGAGGGCCAGCATTGTGTGGACATGAGTAGTTGAAACAATTACAACTTGATTGCAGATCTGTCCAGCATTTGTATGCCACATCCCCTGTAATAGAATCAACTGAAAGCGAATCAAGAAAGGTACTGAACGATGCCGCAACTATACACCTTGAACCAGTGCCCAACAGAGGACAAATGGCTGTTGGTGCCAACTTCTGTGCCTTTGGTTGGAAAGCATATTGGGCAAAGGAAGGACCAAGCTGCTCAGAGGAATTGTAAAAGTGACAAAAGCAGTGGTCCGACTTCAACAGTTTTTGTAGGCAACATATTTGAGAAAGGCTCTCGTATGTTAATCAGGCAGTTACTTGTGACATGTGGCCTGGTTTTAAGCTGGAAGGAAGTTTAAGGAGCTTCCAGGAAGTTGCAAGCATTCAGCTTTTTTGAGTATAAAGAACCAGAATCTACTCTTTGTGCATTAAGGTTACTGCATGAACTTCAAGTGGGAGACAAAATGCTGCTAGTAAAAGTAAATGGAAAGACCAAAGCCCAGCTGGATGAATGGAAGGACAAAAGGAAAGGAATCAATAGAGATATGGAATTAGGGGATTAGTCAGATGATGTTGTAGATGAGGAAATCAAGAGGAGAGATCAGATCATAAAACGATTGATAGAGTGATTAATAAAGAATACTCTAGTGAACTAAATGGACCTTCCCAAGATCAAGATGCACAAGCTAGAAGAAGAAAAAATATGGAGAAGAGCTTCCAGAACCACTTCCTGCAGTATCCGAGTCAATTCCCACAAGCACCCTGGAGGAGGCCCCAGAACCTGAGATTGTTTCGCAGCCATAAATCTCACCTACCAAGCAGAGAGATCCCCCTTGTCAAGGAAAGACGTTATCCCACAAGAGTAAGAAACTGATGCACCATCAATAACTCACTCTGAGACGTAAAGGCGAGATATCGGCTTTCATTGACTGGAAGAAGGAACAAGCAGTGAGTGACCACCATACTACATCCTGGAGACCGAGAGGCCGGGCTCAGGCCTTGATCGCCTTTATACAGGGGTCTGTGGGAGGAGCCACAGGAGCAGTCAGCAGGGGGCGCGTCCAGACAGGTATATGTAGTTCACCACAGAAACACTGCTTATTCACCTCCATAGTTGCTGCCGGACCTGCTGAGTTCCTCCAGCACTTTGTGTGTGTAACATAGGGGCTTGGGAATATGAATGACCATCTCAAGGACAGCTTCATCTCGCTCTTATTGGGCACATGAATGGAGCTTTCATATTAATTGGTTCATTATGGCCCCTGCACTTGATTTATCCATCTGCATAGATGTAACTGAAGTACTGCATTCTTCATTCTGTTTTCTTTTTACTGCCTCAGTGTACTTATGTATGGAATGATCAGTCTGGGTGCCACACAAAACAAACTTTTCATTGTATCTTGGTGGCAGTTGTCCGTCGTGTCAGAAGATGACAGGAAACCTGTGCAGCAGAGTTTTGAAAGTGGAAGTGCCATTTCACTGGGGGCAGTTCCACTCCCTTGACCTCAGAAGTCTAAGTGCAGTGGTACAAACAAGCATCACAAAGTGGGGTTTTCCTTAGATGCAGTAGGTGACCATGACTTCTGTGCCTTGTCATGGTGGTTACTCTTTACAGAGCTTTGCAGCATTGTCTTGCTCATTGTTGGAGCTCACCGCAGATCTCATCTGCTTGATCCGCCAGAGCTGTCTTCACTTCTGGGACAGGCATGTCCCTAACTCACTGGGGTATGGTGCCGCCGGCTACCCTCAGCTGGTTTAGTCAGCTTGTCAAAGCAGTGTACCGGCGGTATGGCCGCTGTTGCATGCAAACAGCTACTTGGAGCCTCAGGTATGAGCTGAGTGTCTGGTGGGGACCGAAGGTGAGGAGGTGTCCCACCCTTCAGCAAGACAAGACAAACCCCTTCAGCAGAGGCGCTACCCCTCCCTGGACACCCCATACACCTTGGTACAGTCTCTTGGTACAAGTGACTATAACGATAAACCGATGCCAAGAGTTAAGAGATTCTGTACAAGAGGTGTCGTAAAGCTGCGAAGATTTGGGCAGGAAGTTACAGAGACTAGACAGTAACAGGATGCAGGAAGTGGGGATAGATGGAACAATGCAGAGACCTTAGGTTTTGAAGGGGGAAGTTACAGAGAAAAGAGATACAGTTGTTTAGTAATTAGCAGGACACTATTACAGATTGGGGTGTTGGAGTTCGAAGTTCAATTCTGGTGCCACCTGCAGGGATTTTGTGTGCTCTCTCAGTGAAGGTGTGGATTTCCTCCAGCTGGTCTGGTTTCCTCCCACAATACAAAGGTGTACCGGTTAACAGGTTAATTGGTCATTGCAATTTGCCCTAGAGTTGAATAGGTGGGTCGCTGGTGATGTGACTCCGTGGGCTGATCAGCAATGGAGGTTTCTGAGCATAAGGAAAACCCAAACGCACATCCACATACGCAGAAGCTATGTGTGAAAGGAGCCTGGTACAAGTGATTGTATCATGTTTATGATCCCAGCCTCACAGGTACATTACCTTGTAAACATAGCACTGGGACTTCGTTCAGCATCTCAGCCTGAGTAGGCACCACATCGACAACAATATGTGACTTTTGCAACCTGTATGATTAGATAATGGAGACTTCTGAAAATAAAATACTTATCCATCACTTCCCTTGATATGCTGCCACCCTTCCTACCTTATTTTTTTCCAGTTAATGTAAGAAAGAAAAACTTTACAATTGAGAACAAAATTGAAAACTGATTTTATGCGAGCTTATGATGCGGCCTATTTAGTACTTTAGCACCTGTAGTCAAAGCTCAGGCATTGAGAATGAGCACACATTGTCTGAATATCATCAAAACCACACCATGTCCTTTTCTCGCTACTACCATCGGACAGCAGGTGCAGGAACCTGAGGTTCCACATCACTACTTTCAGGAACAATTAGTACCCTACAACCATCAGGCTGCTGAACCAGTGTGGATAATTTTACTCACCATAACTCTGAATTGGTTTATAACCACAGACTCACTTTCAAGGTCTATTTACAACTTATGTTCTCAGTATTAAAGCAACACACACAAAATGCTGGAGGAACTCTGCAGGTCAGGCTGCATCTATGGAAAAGAGTACAGTCAATGTTTATGTATAGTTATTTTTGTAAATTCTGTAGTATTTCTTTATATTTCCTGTATATGCTTGCAAGAAAATGAATCTCAAGGAAGCATATGGTAACAATATGTACTTTGATAATAAATTTATTTTGAACTTTGGCCTACACGATTCCTAAATTTTATGCCTTTAATCAATTTACTGGCTCCCCATCTTTCCTGTAAGATGGCCCTTTCATTCCATCTCTGTTTTCTTGCCTGTCCCAGTACCTCATTGAGTATCTCAGTATTAGTTTGTTTCTGGTAAAGGTCACACGGAAAGCCAAGAGCTTTCCACCTATCACCTCCCAGCTTCTTATGCATTCCCGCCCTTCCCCACCCACCTGGCTTCACCTATCACCTTCTAGCTTGCATTCCTTCCCATTCCCCCCACCCCCCCGCCCCCACTTCCGTATTCTGACATCTTCCCTCTTCCTTACCAGTCCTGATGAAGGGCTTTGGGCTGAAACGTCAACTGTTTACATAGATGCTGCCTGACCTGCTGAGCTCCTCCAGCATTTTGTGTGTTGTACAGGGAGCTAAGGGGCGCTTTTGCTAAATTTGACTTATTGTTGTTACAGTACTGTGGTACAGTGGAAAAGTCTTTCAGATCATCCATACGAATCATTTCATTTACAACAATGCATGGGGATAGAACAAGTGTAAAGCAATGGTAGAAAGTAGAATAAAGTGTTACCGTTACAGGGAAAGTACAGCAAAAGAGAAGTGCCGTTTAGCAGGCTCCTGACCCAGCGTGGATAACTTCATTCACCAATACTCTGAAAAGATTCTACGGCCCACAAGCTCACTCTTAATGATCTGTTATAATTCATGTTCTCAGTAATATTTTTAATAACATAGTTTGCCTTCTTTACCACATTGGGCTTTGTTAGTCTTTGTCTGTTTTTCATAAATTCTTCTGTATTTATTTATTTTTACAGTAAATGCTGCAAGACAGTGAATCCGAGGTAGGATATGGTAATACATGTCATCATCATTATGTGCCATGTTGTATGAAGTAGGTGATCATGGTCTTTCCATCACCATGATTGTTCTTGGTAAAATTTTCTACTGAAGTAGTTTGCCATTGCCTTCCTCCGGGCAGTGACTTTACAAGTCGGGTGACCCCAGTCCCGATCAATACTTTTCGGAGATTGTCTGCCTGGCTTCAATAGTCGCATAATCAGGACTTGTGATATTCACCAGCTGCTCCTATGACCATCCCACCACCTGATTCCAAGGCTTCAGTGACCTCAACTGGTGGCCTAAGCAGGTGTTACACTTTGCCCAAAAGTGACCTGCAGGCTTGTGGAGTGAAGGAGTGCCTTCCACTTCCTTTGGTAGAGACATATCTCCACCCTGCTACCCAAAAAACATGAAATATGTGTACTTTGATAGTTTTTATTTTGAACTTTGAAAAAAAAAGGTGCAAGGCCATGATGTGGTAAATGTTGATGTCCATAGTCCAACTTAGTGTATTGGAGGTCCATTCATAGTCTTATAGTAGTGGCATAGAGGCAGTTCTTGACCCTGTTGGCATGTGCTTCCAGGCTTTTGTATCTTCTGCTGGGAGAAGAGAGAAAAAAGAATACCTAGTGTAGTTGGTGTCCTAGATAATGTTATCTGCTTTACTGAGGCAGTGATAAAACATTACCTGCAACATGCTGGAGGAACTCAGCAGGTCAGGCAGCATTATGGAGAGGAATGAGCAATAGACATTTCGGGAAAGGGTCTTGGCAACTCTCCACCGATGTGTGTGTGCTTTTCTGGTTTTCTAGAATCTGCAGAATTTCTTAAGTTTTTGAGGAAACATTACTGATCTACAACAATAATTGTGCTATTTAAATGCCAACTGTCGTACACACAGTGGCCATTTTATTAGGCACACCTACCCGTAAATGCCAAAATCTAATCAGCCAATCATGTGGCAGCAACTCAATGCATAAAAGCATGCGGACTCAAGAATTTCAGTTGTTTTTCAGACCAAAAATCAGAATGGGAAAGAAGTGTAATCTAAGTGAAGGTGGAATAATTGTTGGTGCCAGATGGGGCAGTTTGAGTATCTCAGATACTACAAACAAAAACAGAGCATCATCTGAATGGCAGTTCTATGAATGAAAATGAGAGATGTCAGAGGCGAAGCTGATAGGAGTGTGACAATAACTCAAGTAACCATGCGTTACAGCAAAGGTGTGAGGAGAGCATCTCTGAACGCAGAACACATGGAATCTTCAAATGGATGAGTTACAGCAAAAGACCACCACGATCATATACTCCATAGCCACCTTATTAATTAGAGGAGACACCAAATGAAGTGGATATTGAGTGTATTTCTTAAACTGCTGCATCCAAATTTTTATTTATTTTTCATCTCAAATATGGGCTTGGATGGCTGAAAGTAAAAAAAGGTTCCTGTTAATTTTTTTTTCTCTAACTTTCAAGAATAAGAAACTGATTTTTTTGGGTAGGGAATGAAGGAGCCGCAAAAATCCTTCGGTCCCAATATTTCTCAATGTGTTAGAAGCTTGTAAGGAATGTAAAAGATATCCTGTGAAAAGCTAGATTGTATGTTGGGACATTTCCATAAGGCCATGAGACATAGGAGTAGAATTAGGCTGTTTGGGCCATCGAGTCTGCTCTACCATTCAATCATGGCTGATCCTATTTTCTCTTCCTCTACCTCATTCCCTGGAT
Organism: Hypanus sabinus; assembly: GCF_030144855.1. Lineage (NCBI taxonomy): Eukaryota > Metazoa > Chordata > Chondrichthyes > Myliobatiformes > Dasyatidae > Hypanus > Hypanus sabinus. The sequence goes on from NC_082718.1 coordinate 23,856,802, forward strand.
TTCTCCCTGTATCCTTTGATGCCGTGCATGTCCAATCAATAACCTATAAATCTCCTCCTTAAGTACATCCAATGACCTGGCCTCCACAGCTGCCTTTGTTTGCAAATTCCACAAATTCACCAGCCTCTGGTTGAAGAAGTTTCTCTGCATCTCTGTTTTAAATGGAATCCTAGACTCCCTCACCATGGTAAAAATCCTTTCTACATCTACTCCGTCCAGGCCTTTCAACCTTTAAAAGGTTTCAATGAGATCCCCACCCCCCAATCCTTTTAAATTCCAGTGAATACAGATCCAGAGCTATCAAACATAACCCTTTCATTCTTGGAATCATCCTTGTGAAGTGCCTCTGGACCTTCTCCAATGCCAGCATATCCTTTCTTAGATGAGGAGCACAAAACTGTTCACAATACTCAAACTGAGGCTTTGGCTTTGACTTCCCTTGTCAGCCACAGTTGTACTATTTTGCCATTTGAGTATTTCTTCGTTCTTGGAATACATCTATACTGCACCTCTCTCATTTTTCCCAGAAACTCACACCATTGCTGCACTGCTGTCATCGCTGCCAGCGACTCTTTCCAATTTACTTCGGCCAACTCTTCTGTCATACCACTATAATTTCCTTTATTTCACTGAAATACTGCTATATCAGACTTTACTTTCTCCCTATCAAGTTTCAAGTTGAACTTGATCATATTGTGATCATTGGCTCCTAAGGGGTTTTTATCCACAATGGTTCAACCTGGTAATTGCAGGCTGTGGGGGCGGGGGACCTACCTGATGTTAACTGTTTTTCACCAACACAGGCTTGCAGAGGAGGGTTCTATGATGGTTTAAGCCTCTGGGTATAATTTAAAACCTTCCCTCAACAGGTTCAGCGCGATACATGAGGTAAAAATGACATGTGTTCCTGGATCCTCTGATTCCCAAAATGAGAATTAAATTAAGATTCTGAACTCTTTCTGCAGCTTCTTCTTGCTGACTTGTTGCAACCGAGGGTAATGCATGGGACATGTTGATGTAGGGGTTGTGGGCAAGTCTTGCTTATGTTGAGGTTTCTTTGTAATTGGGGTTGTTTGTGGGTAGAGCGGGTTGTGGACAGGGCTCATTGTGGGCAGCATCCACTTTGGGCATGGCTCATTGTGGGTGGAGCTTGTCTTACCATAAGACTATAAGACAAAGGAGCGGAAATCGGCCATTTGGCCCATCGAGTCTGCTCCACCATTTCATCATGAGCTGATCCAATCCCCCCTTTAGTCCCATTCCCCAATCTTACGTGGGAATTGTTAGCAGAACTTGCTGTATCAGGCCTTGATGTCAGTAGGGTTTGGTTTATGTGGGGATTCTGGGCAGAGCTTGTGTGAGGGACTTGTTCTAGTGGACAGGGCTTGCCATAAATGATACTTAGTTGTTGTGGAATTTGGCCATGTGCCTTTTTTGTGTGTAGGCTAATTATAGGCTGATCTTTCTGGACAGGGCTTGTTCGTTGTTTCACTTAGAATATGCTTTGTGTGTAGTCATAGCCGATTACTTAGGAAGTAGTTTTATAATGCACATTGGAGACTATGAAATCCTAGTCATTGTATAAACGAGGTCACATTGATCAAGGATAGTCATACACCTTTGATTTTCTTTTCTTTTCTGTAGGGTCAATCAATAGAGGTGTGGATCAGAACTGATTCACCCCTGACTGTAGTTCACCAATCTTAGAAGTCACAGTGACTGGCATATTCTCTTTTCATCCGATCATAAGACATAGAAGCAGAATTAGTTCATTCTGCACGTTAGGCATGCTTTGCCGTTCGATCAGGGCTGATTTATTATCCCTCTCAACCTATTCTCTTGCTTCCTTGTCATCTTTAATGGCCTTAGTCATGAAGAACCTATCAACCCCTGTTTTAAGTATACCCAGCCACTTGGCCTTCATGACTACAATGGATTCTACAGATTCACTACCCTCTGGCTAAAGAAATTCCTACTCATCTTTGTACTCTCTTATCTCATCTTCACAGAGCTAGAGTCAACTGATCCAAAGGAAAAGTCGAAGATACTGAGGAGATAAGCCAACTGCCCAGACCCATTGCAATGGGGCCCAACAGACTACACCAACCTGTTCCAAACATGGAGGATTTGCAAACGTGGCCTCTTGCTCCCAAGTGTTGCCCATGAGATGGAGCACAGTTTGAGTGGTGGCACATCTTAAGGCGCCACCCCTCGTTGTCCCCAATGGTCTCTTGCTTACTTTCAACCTCCTTTTTAAAGGACTCCAGAAGGGCCTACTCATATCAACTGCGACCCACTGCAGTGGGTATGTCATGTGGACACTGGAATCAGGGACAGTGGGCAGGCAGATGGAACCTGGTCTCCACCTTTTGAGTTCAGATGCGCAGAAGCAGAGATGGGAGATGAGCTCCCACGCGAGGAGACGGTTCCCTACTGGATGGGCTGCTGACTTTGAGGATGAAGTTGCCCTTTGGTTGAAACACAGCTGGTAGTTTAAAGCGAAGTATCTCACACACTTCAATCAGTTATCCCTGAGGAAGGATTTTCCTTTAATCTGACGGATGTTTCTTCCCGCTACAGCCCCAAACATCAGAATCAGACATGCGGTTATTATCACTCGATATGATGTGAATTTTGTCGGTTTGTAGCAGCAGCCCAGAGCAAAGGTATTAAGTTACAATTAGGTATAAAATAAATTGGGGAAGAAAAAGGAATGAGGGGATATATTTATGGCTTCATGTACCATTCAGAAATGTGATCAGAGAGAGGAAGAAAGTGTTCCTGAGTCACTGTGTGAGTCTTTAGCCTCATGTACTTCCTCTCTGCTCCTCTCTAGGTATGGCCATAGAAGACATTGCAGCTCGACAATGGACTGACTCATATCGCACTCTCCATTGTCCTTCAAACAGACGGATGCCATCACTCACTCACACCTGCTCTCTAACAGTAGGAATGAGAAGATGGCATGTCCCGGGTGGTGAAGGTCTTTAATGGTGGACGCTGCCTTCTTGTGGCACCACTGTATCTGTGATGGAGCAACAGTTGCTGCGTCTACATTTTCCTTCAGCTCCTTGAGATCCTGTGCATTGGAACCTCTGTAACTGACCATGAAGCAATCAGACAGGGTGCTTTCCAACATATGTCCATAGAAATTCTTAAGAGTCTTTGGTGACATACCAGATCTCCTCAAACTCCTCACAAAATACAGCCTTCTTTAGAATTGCATCAGCTTGTTGGTACCGGGATAGATCCTCTGAGGTGGTGACGCCCAGGAACTGGAAGCTGTTCACCATTCCCACTGCGCACCCCTCAATGAAGACCGGTGTATGCTATCCCGTCCGAATGCTCGAGCGGCAATGTAGTACAGTGAGACACTAATCTCAAGCATTACATAATGATGTTGACTTGGTGCCCAAATTTACACCTGCAGTTCAGCAAGGGAACAATCAGGCCCATTGTTTAGTCGATTATTGCCTGAGGAAAATACCACTTTAGCCAAAAATGGGAGGCACTTCACATATCTTATTTTTCTGAATTTTTGCTTCACTAAAGCAATGTTTATATTAACTTCCTTGAAAGTTTCATCCAAAAGAACATCTTTGCAAGTGATAACACTAATAAAAGCATTTTACTAATGTCCATACACAAAAACCTCAAAACAATTCACAAATAAATTTTACTAGAGCATTGATCTTAGATGCCATTTCTATAGTTCAAAGTAAAATTAATTATCAAAGTACACTTCTGTTATCATACCTTGAGATTCATTTTCTTGCAGGCAATTGCAGGAAAACAAATACAATAATGGCATTTACCAAAAGAAACATATCTAAACAAAGATTGACACACAACCAGCGTGCGAAAGAAGGCCGATTGTGCAAATAAGCAGTCCTTGGAAGTGGACCTGTAGGTTGTAGAATCAGTTCAGAGTTGCGGTCAGTGAAATTAGTCGTGCTGGCTCAGGAGCCTGAAGGTTGTAGGATAATAACTGTTCCTGAACCTGGTGGTGTGGGACCTAAAACTTCTGTACCTCCTGCCTGATGGCAGCAGTGAGAAGAGGGCATGGCCCAGTTGGTAGGGGATCTTTGCCGATGGATGCTGCTTTCTTGTGGAAGTGCTCCATGTCGCATGCTCAGTAGTTGGGAGGGCTTCGCCTGTGACGGTCTGGGCTGTATCCACCATATCCTGGAGCCTTTTTTGTCCTTGGGCACTGGTGCTTCAAGAAACAGTATGTTCATGTCACCGATCAAGTTCTGAAATATTCTCTCAAAAGGTTACATGGAGAATGCAGCCTCTGCTTCTTTGTGCTAATGAGCACCTAGCAGAAGAGAAACACAGGGGAGGTGCCTCTTTGAGTCAAATGCCAAGAAAGGATTAGTGGAACAGTAGTTTCCGTCAGTTTGCTGGAGGAACGAGCTGTGACAGCTATGCATACCTGCCCGAGTAGTTCCACTGAAACTGCCTCAGATGTTACAAGCAGCCGAGATGTTAACTGACACATAGAAAGGCCTGCTTACTATAAATGGCACAGATAAAATAAGAACTGCAATACCTTTCAATCAGAGCAGCAAAGCAAAAAGCATTTCAAAACCTCAAATAACTCACTATGAAAAAGAAAGAGGCCATTCAAACTACATACAAGAGAAAATCTGCAGATGCTGAAAATCCAAGCAACACACACACACACACAATGCTGGGGGAATGCAGCAGGCCAGGCAGTATCTTTGGAAAAAAGTACAGTCGATGTTTTGGGCCAAGATCCTTCTGCAGGACTGGAGAGAAAAAAAGATGAGGAGTAGATTTAAAAGGTGGGGGGAGGGTAGAGAATCACAAGGTGTTAGGCGAAACTGGGGGGGGGGGAGGGTGAAGTAAAGAGCTGGGAAGTTGATCGGTGAAAGAGATACAGGGCTGGAGAAGGGGGGAGTCTGATAGGAGAGGACAGAAAACTATGGAAGAAAGACAAGAGGGAGGAGCACCAGAGGGAGGCGATGAGCAGGCAAGAGGACAAGGTGAGAGAGGGAAAAGGGGATGGGGAATGGTGGAGAAGGGATGGAGGAATTACTGGAAGTTTGCAAAATCGATGTTCATGCCATCAGGTTGGAGGCTACGCAGATGGAATATAAGGTGTTGTTCCTTCAGCCTGATTGTGGCCTCATCATGACAGTAGAGGAGGCCATGGATTGGCATATTGCCATTCAAATTTTCAGTCTATACTAGCTCTCAATGGAACAGTTATATCAGTCACGTTGTCCCTCTCCCTAAAGGGGCTGCATAGGTTGATTAGGATAAAACATAGAAATTAACAGCACAGTACAGGCCCTTCAGCCCACAAACTACTCTAAGATCAATCTATCTCTTCCCTCCTACATAGCCCTCCATTGTTCTGTTCTACGTTTGTCTATCTGAGAGTTTCTTAAATGCTTCTAATGTATCTACCACCCCTGCTAGGGCATTCCACATACCCACCATTTCCTGTGCCAGCTTACAGCTGATATCCTCTCTATACCTTCCACCTATACCTTTTACTTAAAATTATGTCCCCTCCTGTTAGCTATTTCTTTCCTGAGAAAAATAGTTTCTGGCTATCCACTCAATCCATCCCTCTTATCATCTTATACACCTCTAACAAGTCACCTCTCAAATTCAGGCTGTCTACTCGTATCTATGCCTCTCATAACTTTACCAACTTCTATTAGGCCTCCTCTCAGCACCTGTCGCTCCAGAGGAAAAACAATCTGAATTTGAATGGCACTCCCCTACCTCAATATGATCATCAGACCACAAGATACAGAGCAGAAATAAGTCATTTGTCCTGTTGAGTCTGCTCTTCCATTCCATCATGGATTTATCATCCTTCTTAACCTCATGCTCCTGCCTTCTGCCCATAACTTTGATGCCTGGACTAATCAAGAACCAGTCTAATTCTGCTTTAAAAATACTGAATGACTTGGCCGCCACAGCCATCTGTGCAATGAATTCCATAGGTTCACCACCCTCTGGCTAAAGAAATTCCTTCTAATCTCTGTTTTAAACGAGCAACCCTCTGTACTGAGGCTGTGCCCTCTGGTCCTAGACACCCACCATAGGAAACATCTTTTTCCAAACTCACTCCATAGAGGCCTTTCAACATTGAGGGAGATCACCTCTCATTCTTCAGCAAGTACAGACAGAGATATCAAATGCTCCTCACACATTAACCCTTTCATTCCCAGAATCACTCTCATGAACCTCCTCTGTACTCTCTCCGATGCCAGCACATCTTTTCTTAGGTAAGGGGTCCAAAACTGCTCACAATACTCCAAGTGTGGTCAGAACGAAAGCCTTTAAAAGCCTCAGCATTACATCCTTGCTTTATATTCTAAGTCCTCCTGAAATGAATGTTAACATTGCACTTGCCTTCCTTACCATTGACTTAACCTGCAAGTTAAAGTTTAGGGAACCCTGCACAAGGACTCACAAGTCCCTTTGCACCTCTGATTTTTGAATCTTCTCCCCATTTAGAAAATAGTTTATGCCTTTATCCCTTCTACCAAACTGCATAACCATACACTTCCCTTTAGTATATTCAATCTGCCACTTAATTGCTTGTTTTCCCAACCCAAGTCTTTCACCAGACTCCCTGCTTCCTCAACACTACATGCCCTTCCACCCATCTTTGTATCATCCACAAACTTGGCCACAAAGCCATTAATTCATTAATTCAACCAAATCATTAAAATATAACATGAGAAGAAGTGGTCTCAATCCCGATCCCAGTGAAACACCACTAGTCACCAGCAGTCAACCAATAAAGGCCTCTTTTATTCCCATTATTTGCTTCCTGCTAGTCAGCCAATCCTCTATCCATGTTAGTATCTTTCCTGTAATACAATGGGTCTTATCGTAAGGAGCCTCACGTGCAGCACTTTTAAAAATGTCTTCTGAGGTAAGTGAGCAATATCCACTGTCTATCCTGCCTTCTATTTCCTCAGAGAATTCCAACAGATTTTTCAGGCAAGACTTCCCCTTAAGAAAACCATGATGACTTTGTCATGTGCCTCCGAGTACCCTGAAACCTCATCCCTAATAATGGGCTCCAACACCTTCCTAACTACTGAAGTCAGGCTAACGGGTCTATAATTTCCTTTCTTCTGCTTCCCTCCTTTTTTTTAAAGCGTGGAGTGACATTTGCAACTTTCCAGCAATCTGGAACAATACCAGTAATCAGTGACTCTTGAAAGATCTTTACGACTGCCTCCACAATCCCGTTAGCTACCTCCTTCAAAATCCAGCGGTCTGCTATCCACACTTGCCTCCCTTTTACTCTTTATAAATCTGAAAAAAGCAAATTGCATCCCTTTTATATAACTGAATATCTTACTTTTATATTTAATCTTTTCTCTCCTTATGGCTATTTTAGATGTTTTTTTAAAAGCTTCCCAATCCTCTAGCTTCCCACTAATTTTTGCTCTATTATATGCCCTCTCTTTTCCTTCTTTGCCATCTTTGACTTCCCTTTTCAGATATAGTAGCCTTATCCTACCTCTAAAATACTTCATCTTTAGCATGTATCTTGCGCCTTCCAAATTGTTGCCAGAAACTCTAGCCATTGCTGTTCTGCCATTATCTCTGCTAGTGTTCCCTTTCAATCAACCTTAGCCAGCTCCTCTCTCATGCCTTTCTAATTCCCTTTATCCACTGTAATACTGATACATCAGACTTTATCTTCTCCATCTCAAACTGCAGGATAAATTCTATCATATTATGCTCACTGCCTCCCAATAGTTCCTTTAGCTTAAGTTCACTAATCAACTCAGGTTCATTGCACAACACTCAATCCAGAATTGCCTTTTCCCTAGTTGGCTCAACCACAAGCAGATCTAAAAAGCCACCTTATAGGCATTCAACAAATTCCCTCTCTTGGGATCCAGCGTCAACATGATTTTCCCAATCTACTTGTACATTGAAATCTCCCATGACTATTGTAACATTGCTCTTTTTACATGCATTTCCATCTCCTGTTGTAATTTATATCCCACATCCCAGCCTGTACATAACTCCCATCAGGATCTTTTTACCTTTTTTTTAACTCTACCCACAAGGATTCTACATCTTCTGATCTTCCGACATTTCTTTCTAAGGATTCAATTTCATTTTTTTTTACCAATGGAGCCACCCCACTCACCTCTGCTTATCTGCCTGCCCTTTTGCTACAGTGTGTATCCTTGGATGTTAAGCTCCCATGACCCACTGATGCCTATTACGCCATACCTTTCAATCTCTAACTCCACTACCTTATTCGATATACCCTGGGAGTACCCTGTCCTTTCTGTATCATCCACACCTTCCCCAGAAGAGATCCCACTGATCCGGAAACCCTGCCCCCCTGCACCAGATCCCCATCCAATTATTCATCTGTACTATCATCCTATTCTGCCTGACTAACATGTGGCACTGGGGTAATCTAGAGGTCACTACCTTGTAGGCCCTGCTCTTCATCCTCTTCCCTAGCTCCTTATTCTCACAGTTCAGGGCCTCTTCCCCTTTTGTACTCATGCCATTGGTGCCAACGTGAACCATGACCTGTAGCTGCTCACCCTCCCTCTTGAGAACAATCTGCAGCTATTCTGAGACATCCTTACCCACATCTTATGTTCTTATTAAAAAGTCTCCTTTCTGAGTCACATGGTCTTTCTCTCCCTAGTCAAATATTCCTCCTAACATCCAACAACAGGTTGCATATTAATGCTGAAGATTACAGACGAACAGGCCTTACTCTCAGACCTGGCTCTACTGGAGACTAAGCATCAAGGTGTCTTACTCGTTGGGCTGGCTCCAGCCTGATTTGCATTTTAACTGACTGAACACACGTTCTTTTAATGTCACTTACTATAAATGACGTATCTATTGAGAACAAAATGGGTGAAGCTGGAGTTGATTCTTTTGGAAAGAGGAAAAAAAATACGAGAGAAAACTTGGCCAAATTGGGAAAGTAATATGAACATTTTATTTTGTGCCTGAGAACTGCTAGAACATTTATGTCCTTCACTGATCTTTTTCTGAGCTTGAAGCATGTTTCGGGAACCAAAAGGTATATAGATAATGGTTGGATGCTCAATAACATTGGTGTTTACTTTATTAGGTACACCTGTACACCTGCTCATTAATGCAAATATCTAATCAGATGATTGCAGACGTGTTTCAGAGCAAACATCAGAATGGGGAAAAATGTGCTTCTTAGTTGACTTTGACCGTGGGTTGGTGCCAGACAGGGTGGTTTAATGATCTCAGAAACTGCTGCCACGCATAGCAATCTTTAGAGTTTACAGAGAATGGTGCAAAAAGCCAAAAAAAAATCCAGTGAGCGGCTTTTGTATGGGAAAAAAAATATCTTGTTAATGAGAGAGGTCAGAGGAGAATGGCCAGTCTGGTTCAAGCTGACAGGAAAGTGGAGGTAACTCAAATAGACACATGTTACAATAGAGATGTGCAGAAGAGCATCTCTGAATGCATAATAAATCAAACTTTGAAGTTGTTGGGGTACAGCATCAGCAGACCACAAACTTACACTCAGTGGCCACTTTATTAGGTACAGGAGGTACAGAGGATCTTGGGGTACAAGTCCATTGTGCACAGTAAGGCACCATGCAAGTAGACAGGATAGCAGCGAAGGATATGGCATGCTTGCCTTTGTTGGTGTACTCACTGTGCATGGAACTCATGAAGTAATGTTGCTATTATATAAAACTTTGGTTAGGTTGCACTTGGAGTATTGGGTGCAGCTCTGGTCACCCCATCACAGGAAGGGAATGGAGGTTTTGGGAAATGTGATCTTGCATTATCATTTAATTTTATGTTCCTCAATAAGGCTGTTTGGATCTTTAGTATGTAGCAGGGTTTTTACTGTAATGTCACCAGCACAAAGGATTTTTCATGTACAGGATTAGACTGGAGAAACTGACGTTGTTCTCACCAGACTAAAGAAGATGGAAAGGATCCTGATGAACTGTCTCGGCCCAAAACGTCACCTACAGATGCTGCCCGGCCTGCTGAATTCCTCCAGCATTTTGAGCGTGTTGTTTAGATTTCCAGCATCAGCAGATTCTCTCTTTTTTGAAGTTTGATAGACAGATGTGCCTCAGGGATCAGAACTGGGACCCCAGAACTTTCTGTTTGTGGATGATTTGGTTGAAGTCAGCAAAGGTATGGTTTGCTAAAGCAGCTGATGACACAGAAATAAGAAGCAAATTATGCAGAGGATGCTTGGAATATTGTGGACAGTTCTATTTCCCTCATTATAGGAAGGATACAGAAGCTTAAGAGAAGGTGCAGAGGAGACTTACCAGGATGCTGCTGGGATTAAAGGACATGATTCATGAAGATAGAAAGGGTATTTTTCTTTGGAGCAAAGAAGGATGAAAGTTGATTTGACTGAAGTGTATATGATGACAGAATGGGCAGCCAGCACCTTTTGTCCCTGGACAGAATCGGCTAATATGAGAGGGCATAATTTTAAAGTGATTGGAGGAAAGCATAATGGGGTAGGGGTGAATGTTGGAGGTAAGTATTTTACACGAAGGGTGGTGTGGAACACAGGGGTGGTTGTTGAAGCAGATACATTAAAGGCATTTAGGAAAGTCTCAGATTGGAACATGGATGATAGAAAAATGGAGGGTATGTAAGAGGGAAAGGTTAGATTGATTAAATAATTGGCACAACATCATGGGCTGAAGGGCCTTTACTGTGCTGTAGTGTTCTATGTTTGTTCTATAAGGGGCTACAAATTCATCGACTGTATATAGAGTCATAGTCATAAAGTCATAGAGATATAAAGCACAGAAACTGATCCTTTGGCAAGACTTGCCTAAGTCGAGCAAGCTACCTTCTGGAGCTAGTTCCATATACCTGCATTTGGCCAATGTACTTCTAAATCTTTCTTATCCATGTACCAAAAGTCTTAAATGTTGTAACTGTGCGTGCCTCTACCCCCTCCTTTGGCAGCTTGTTCACGTTCCCATTACCCTCTATGTGAAAACGTTGCCCCTCAGGTCCCCTTTAAATCTTTCCCTTCTGAACAAAAAACAATTCTCTCTAGATTTAAATTCCCCGACCTTCTTCGATTTTACAGAGCTTGTGTTTTTTTTTAACTCCGCTATCAAGTGATTCAGTTTCAAAGCCTGAAGGACAATGTTATGGGAGAAAGTTTCACTGCAGTGACCCACTCAAACCAGTTTTAGTAATAAATGTAAACAGTGTGTGATGTCTACATTGTAAATAATGGAAAAGGCCAGTATAGTTACAACACCATATCAAATCTCATGGTTCCAAGAGCATCAGGTGTGACAAGGGAAAGAAAACTTCCTTTTATCTAAGGGTATAAGACCATGTGATCTTCAGTAAGATGACAGTGTTTAATCTGATCTTCTGTAGCATCCTAAATTGTATCAGTCTGTGGCTTGAATACATCTAATAACTGAACACGTACCTCCCTTTTTAGTTTGGGACAAGACCGTAGGGCTGTTCCACATGAGTATTGGCATCAGAGACACAGAAAGACAGGGCCTTGAACCAGGACCTTCAGCTCGATCAAATAATAATAATAATGTTTCAGCATCAATGATGTCCTACCGCTTATTTTCTTATATATATCAATAAGATCATCTCTCACTCATCTAAACTCCAAAGAATACAGATTGGAACTGCTTAGCCTTTCTTGAAAACACTTGGGCAGGGTCACAGATAGGAAAGGGTCAGAGGGATACGCATGGTCTGTTAATGGAATGAGGTGCCAAAGGATGTGGTCGAGATTAACGACATTTAAGCAACATTTGGAACGGGACAGAGATTGGAAAGGTCTGGTAGGAAATGGGACAGAGGTAGGAAAATGAGACTGGATTAGATGGGAACCTGGATCAGTCAGGAATGGAATCAGCACAGGGAAGCAGTGAGGGAGCTGAACTGCACATGCCCGTTTGTGTTCCTGGTAGGTTGTAGCTCAATGCAAAGTAATCCTTATATTGACCTTCCCAACCAAAAGCCAAAAGAAACAAGTCATTTATCCTCAATATGCTATCTACTTTGAACCCTTGCTTTGAAGTCAATTGAACTGAACTTCAAAAGCAAATTCATCAAGTTGTGGATGCAGGTATGATTTCAACATTTAAGTGAAGTTTGGATAAGTATGTGGATGGGAAGTATGTGGATGGGGCTATGTTCCATGTGCTGGTTGATGGGATGAGGCAGGGTAATAGTTAAGTATGGACTAGATGGGCTGAATAGCATGTTTCTGTTCTTTACAGGTCTATGACTCTAAGCACAGTTCCCTACACTGTGGCCACATTCCATACACTGCTTCGACAGGTTAGGGTACTTGGTGAACTTCATACCCTGGTGAGATAGAGTCATACAAATTCAGCCAAGTAGATTGGGAGGGATGAGATCAACAGTGAGATCCATCGGCCAGGAGGGTGGCTCTGCAACACTTTGTGGAGATCGAAGGGCATGACAAAGCACACAAAGAAGTTCTGGCCATCCGTTGCAGCCAAGGAAGAGCCCAGTTTTAATGCCTACTTGTTCTGAGGTTGAGAGAGTGGGACTGCCCCAGTGCAAGAACTTTTCCACTGTGTGAGAGCAGCTGACCATGACAGATTCACCAGCTCCGTGCCTGTGAGTTTGCTGGACTTCATGGCTAATTATTGCACCAACAAGGCCGTCATGGCAACTTAATAAGGTAATGATCTGAAGATCTTTTGATGCTCCTTTTACATGTGCTTTTAGCTCTTCCTTGACTCTGGAATTGGAATTGGAATTGGCTTATTATTGAGGTACAGTGGAAAGCTTGTCCTACATATTGCTTATAAAGATTAATTCATACTACAGTGCGATAAAATAGAACAAGATGAAATAATAATAAAATGCAGCATTAAGTGCAACAGCTAAAAAAGAAAATATGGAACAGGTAGACAATAATGCGCAAGATCATAACAAGGTAGATGTTGAGGTCAGGAGTCCATCTTATCAAACTAGGGAACCATGCGAGTGTCTGACATTTCCCTCCTTATATTTCTCCTTCTGCTTTCTTGAAATACTCTCCTTAAAATCCGCCTTTTTGGCACCTTTTCCTCTCTGGCACATTTTATGATTGTGAGTTTAGGTTTTTGTGCGGTGTGAGATATTAATGAGTAATATAAGACAGAGCGTGTTTTGAATGAAAATGCTACTTTTTATTGCAAGCTGAGCTGTCGCTTTTCATGAACATTGACACATCCTAAGTTTCTGAACTCCACCAACTATAAAGTCATGAAATAACCTGGACGTGAAATGGCATGAAATAATGGATTTTCAGCATCTGTAGAGTCATTTGTGCTTAGGACATAACTTTATATCTTTTCTCAAAGAATCTATTATCCATGTGACATCCAGGTCAATATTTCCATTACATACCTGGTTTGATTTGGTGTAAGGACAGGAATTGTAACTCTTAAATTTTACCAGCAATATTTCTGTAGTCTAGAGATGTAAACATATTGATTTCCTCAAGACAGTGTTAGGTGCCCAACCATCTTCAAGGTTTCATTAATCTGTCTTCCCTTCATCTTACAAGTAGGGATGTTCACTGGCGATTGCACTTTGTTCAAATCCATACTAACATAACAGATCATCTGTCCTGGACAAGCACTTAGAAGCAATCACAAGGAAGTTGCACCAATGTCTTTACTTTCTGAGAAGGCATGTCCTTGAATGCTCTAACACCTTCTACAGATGTACTGTTGGAGGTATCCTAACCCTTTACACCATGGCCTGACATGACAATTCAAAAGCACAAGATAGCTGCAGAGAGTCATACTTCCATCTCTATCGTCAGTAGCATCTACATGAGGTACTACCTCAGGAAGGCAACATCCATCATCAAATATCCCCACCGTTTGAGCCATCTCATCTCTTCACAGCAACCATTGGGCAGGAGGAACAGAAACCAGCAGATTCCTACACCTCCATGTTCAGGAACGCAGCTTTTGTTCAACCCCTCAATTCTTGAACCCCAGCTTGCCCAACCCTAATTACTACCTTGTATAGCAACACTAAAACCACTTTGACAACTTTGCACCACAATGGGTTTTGTTTTATTTTCCAGTTGTGTTCCTCCTTGCAAAATAGTTGTTAAACTTATCTTTTTCTGGTGAATGCTGCTTCAGGTAGGATTTTTTGTTGCACCTGAGCATGCATGTACTTGTGCATATGACAATAAATTTTAAACTTTCGGCTTGTTGTTCGTCGGAGAATTTTGTGTCCATGAGCAGTGATACCTTGCCAATATTCAGCCATGCGTAGGGAAGAAGAAATTAATGGTAGTATTAGTATGATTCTGCTAGTGGGAGTGGTGGATGTGGATTCAGTTTCAATGTTTAAGAGAATTTTGGATACGCACATGTATAGGAGGGGCAAGGAGGGCTATGGTCCAGGAACAGGTCAATGCCTCTAGGCAGAAAACAGTATGGCATGAACAAGATGGAGTGAAGGTCCTACTTCTGTGCTATTGTGCTCTGTGACACTATAGAAAAAATGTGTCAGAAGTGCCAGTCTATGACAAGAGCATGTCGACTACTTCCCTCAGCAGCATCGTTACTGGGACCCCACTAGGCACGGTAGCACAATGCTTTACAGTTCAGGTGACCTGGGTGCAATTCCCACTGCTGCCTGTAAAGAGACAGCACGGCCTCCCCATGACCATGTGGGTTTCCTCCCACAGTCCAAAGACATACTGGCTGGTAGGTTAATTGGTCATTGCAAATTGTCTTGTGGTTAGGGACTAAATTGGAAGTTTGCTGGGCAGACCGGAAGGGTGTATTCTGCACTGTATCTCAGTAAATAAATAAATGTATTCATCTTGAGAGTCAGCACCATTGACGAATTTCAAATCACACAGATGCTGTAGTTCTAAGTGACATATGTGGACCAATGTGACAAAACATGGACATGTGACCAATAAAAATGGCACATATACCCCATACACACACACACACACACACACACACACACACATCACAAAACACATAAAAGATGAGATCACCAACAATAGTCCAATCCATAAATGTGGAACCACGGTAACATCTTCCGTCTTGACAGAACGAACATGATGAAATAGCAAAAAGGATGAATATACTGTAAATGAGTGATTATTGGCCCATTGCCCTCAGATTTCTGAAAGGACAATGAATCCATGCATATTACCTCACCATTTTTATTCTTTTTTGTTCTCCTTTTGCACTACATATTTAATTTAATTTATAAATATCAATAATTCTGATTGCAATTTATATTTTTATTCGTTGTCGTCATGACATATGCCAGAGATATTAAACCAGAATCTGATTCCGGTTAATGTGGACTTTGTGGACTTGATTCCAGTTTTGCGTCCCTTATCTAAGAAAGGATGTGCTGATATTGGAGAAGGTTCAGAAGAGCTTTATGAGAATAAACCAGGAATGAAAGGGTTAATGTATAGGGAACACTAATATATGTGGATCTGGTCCTGTGCTCATTGGAATAATGAGAAGGGATCACATTGAAACTTATTGAATTTTGGGAGACCTAAAATGAGTTGACATGAAAGCACGTTCCCAATAATGGAAGAGTCCAGGGCAAGAGGCCACAGCCTCAGAAAAGAAGGACGTTCTTTTTAAATGGAGACGAGGAGGAATTTCTTTAGCTAGAGAAAAGTGAATCTTTAATGGCAGGAAAGACTCGATGGGCTGAACAGCCTAATCCTGCTCCTATGTCTTACAGTCTTATCATTTCCTGATGTTTAATTCTCTGTCTCCAAATGCAGTGATCATGCGCCAAAAAATGATAACACCGTACGTGCTTAATTCCAAAAACATTATCCATCTTCTCCCAGGAAATAAATTGGTGCACTGCGTCAGTGTATATGTTATAACTATAAATACAAGTTTTCTCAAAATTCTCAGTGAACATGTGATTTATACCTGCACTCACAACACACTGCAGAGATGTGGTGGGAGAGGCTAGGAGTATGTAGATGATGTCAGTTGATGGTTGACAATGAAAATTCTACAAAGTGGAGAGGGCTGTGTTTTGCAGCACTATTGGCTGATAGTATTTCCTGAAGGGTAAAGGAAGAGTTGAAAAAAATTGCCCCAGATTTACTCTGAGAAAGCACCATTTGCACAGATTATACAGACTATTTAGTTTTGGAACAGTCTTAGTAATTCCCTCGATAAAGTTGACAAACTGGTAAATAATGTGGAGCCTTCTAAATTTATTTAAAAGAGAGAAATTGATATATGTTGCATGGAAAATATTTTTCTGCGTAGGTTTCTTTAGTGTGAATATCTGTGTGGGTGTGATGAGTTGAGGATGAATGTGTGATGCACACAGAGTTCGCCAGAAAGCCACACACAGATAGCTATTTTTAGCATGACCTTGTTAGAAGGCTCTTCTGAACACTGATCCCAACAGCAACTTTTTGACAGTTGGTGTGTGTGTGTGTGTGTGTGTGTGGGGGGGGGGGGGGTAGTGCGGTGGGGAGAGAGAGAGAGCAAAAGAGCAAAACAGGAGAAGCAGAGGGTTCCTCTGAACACAGATCCCCAGCAACTTTTTTTTTGTCTGTTGTTGTGAGAGAGAGAGAGCGCGCGAGCAAAAAAGAGAGAGACAGATGGCTGGGGTGGAGGGGGGGAGAGAGAGAGAGAGAGAGAGAGAGAGAGAGAGAGAGAGAGAGAGAGAGAGAGAGAGTGAGAGAAAGGAGGAGTGCAAGAAGTGATAAGCTGTCCAGGCTTTGCTACATGCTTAGGCCAAACCTTCAGAAAGCAACTTGCAAATGAGTCATAAACAGAATGGAAGTCAGAGCCATTTGGAGACCATTCAAATTAGCTGAAGTTCAAAGGTTATCTCTGATTAAACTGCAGAAGTGGATTAAATACGAAATGAGGAGTCAAAATATAAATGGCATTGGAAGTGCAAGGAACAAGAACGCAAGGAGAACTCCAGACAGATAACACTGGAAGCCAGGACTGGATCACTGGAACTTCGAGGCAGTAGCTCTACCAGATGTATCACAGGGCTTAAGTTATATTTTTAAATTTACTTATTTCATTTAACCAGAAATTGGATTGTGTTCTGTGTGAGTTCAATGAAAAATCATTAAAAAATATTGGAAACACTCTGCGAATCAGTCAATATCTGTGGAGAGAGAAACAGAATCAATGGTTCAGATTGACAACAAACATTCTGAAGGGGTTTCAAGATTCAAAATTCAAGATTATTTAATATCATTTCCAGTGCACAAGTGTAAAGAAAATTAAATAATTGTTACTCTGAATCTGATGCAGCACAAAATAAACACAATATGAGAAAGGAACACAATAATAAATAAAAAATAATATTTAAAATAATATAATAAACAAATAAATATAAATACATAAGATAGCTTATTTACGTAGATTATATATGCATACAGTGACTCTAGACACAGGAGTGTCTGTACATAAGGTGACTGTACATAAGGAAATGATAATGTAGTGGTGGGAGGTGTGGAAGGATCGAACAGCCTTCCTGCGTGCGGGAAGTTGTTTTTGAGTCTGATGATCCTGGCGAAGATATTCCTCCCCGATGGGAGTAAGACAATACATGAGGGGTTTTAGGTCTTATGGAATGTGTAAGGATTGATAATTCTCCAGGGCTGGATAAGAGCTATCCCAGGTTACTATGGAAAGTAAGGGAAGGGATAGTTGGATCCCTGGTGTAGATAGTTGCTTCTTCAGGTGAGGTACCAGAGGCCTGGAGGATAGTTAATGGTGTTCCTTTATTTGGGCTCGGCTGGTGGCTCAGTGACATCATTGCCGGACTCTGGAACAGAGGTTCTTGGGTTTGAATCCAGTCGGGCCGTTCCCGAATATGCTTTCCATCTGTACCGGGTTGAGTGTTGAGCTCGCAACTTGACCTTGTAAAATAAAAAAAATACTGCGAAATATCTGTGTGAGGAGTGGCGCGCCAAACAGTCTTTCCTTCTGTAAGGCATGAAAATGCCCGACGCTGGCCTCTCAGGCCTGAGCTGACGTCATCATCATCATCATCATCATCATCATCATCATCATCATTATTATTTAGGAAGGGTGAAAGAAATAAAATAGGAAACTACAGGCTAATCAGCCTTTTCTGAGGGAAATTAGTGGAGAATGTTCTATGGGATGAGATTTATTTCCACCAGGAAGGGTTGGGGTTGATCAGGAATAATCAACAAGGCTTTATGAAGGGGAAGTCCTGCCTTACATAGGGTGGTAGACTTTGTCCATATGGAATTCAGTGAGGGATCTGATAAGGTCCAACATGGTAAACTGGTTACAGATCTTCCACACAAGTGAGTGAACTACAATTATAACAATCGTCTTCATCTTAATTCATTTCTATTAACAAGTGCAAAGATGACCATGGCTTCCTAATTCACTGTAGAGCCTTTGCCTGTTATTAATACCTACTCCTATTCTCAGGCTAAATTGTAACATATCCTCTCGCACAGAAAAACTCTATTTATGTAGCATGATGAGGTAGAATTTTGCACAATTCTAAAGTGCATTTTAACGAACAAAATTGACTAGCATCAAAGTCAAAGCAAAATTATTATGAAGTTATGTATATATGACCATATACTACCTTGGGATTAATTTACCTGCAGGCATTCACAGAAAAATACAGGAATACCATAGAACTTATTCAAAACTGTCTATAAACAAAGATTGGTAAACTACGAATGTGCAAAAAAAGACAATTTGAGCAAATAAAAATATAAATAACACCGAGGACATGATTTGTAAAGTACTTGAAAGGTGAGTTTGTAGATTGTGGAATCTGTTCAGAGTAGTGGTGATTGACGCTGGTTCACGAGCCTGATGATTGTAGGGTAATAATTGTTTCCTGAATCTGGTGGTGGGAGAAGATAATTACTTATTTATTTGAGATACAGCATGGAACAGGCCTTTATGGCTCTTTGGGATACACTGCCCCAAATAACCCCTGATTCAACCCAAGCCTAATCAAAGGACAATTTACAATGACCAATTAACCTACCCAGTACGTCTCTGGACTCTGGTGGGAAACCCACACATTCCATAGGGAGGACGTGTAAAGTCCTTACAGATGACATCAAATTGAACTCTGAACTCTGAAGCCTGAGCTGTAATAGCGTCACGGTAACCTCTACACTACCTGGCGCCCTTTGATATAAGAAGATATTTGGGCAGACGAGCAAAAGGAGAAAAACGAAGTACTGAAAGAACTCCAGAGAGTGGAGCCCAGGCTGCAAAAAGCATGACTGCCCGTGGCTGTGTGATTTTGAGGCCAGACACTGGAGTATTCAGTAATCTCATATAAGGATGGAAGAGATGATGGAGAAACAGAATCAGAATCATAAACAGGTTTAATATCATTGAGATATGTCATAAAATTTGTTGTTTTGCCATAGGAGTACATTGCAGTGCATAATAATAAAAAACAATAATTTACAATGAGAAATCTGTTTAAAAATTTTAAATTAAAAAATAGTGAAAAAAGAAAACAAAAATAAAATTTTGTTGAGGCAGTCTGCAGGGGCTTCTGTAAAGGCAAATCTTTCTTGACAAATTTGCTAGAGTTCTTTGAGGAAGTAACAAGCAGGGTGGACAAAGGGGAGGTAGTGGATGTCATTTACTTAGACTTTCGGAAGGTGTTTGATAAAATGCTGTAACAAGATAAAATCCTGCAGGGTTACAGGAAATATTCTGGAATGGATGGCTAACAGGCAGAAGGTAGTGAGTGAGAATAAAGGGAGCCTTTTCTGGATGGCTGCCAGTGACTATTGGTGTTCCTCAGGGTCGGTATTGGGACCACTACTTTTCACATTGTTTGTCAGTGATTTAGATAGTGGAATTGATGGCTTTGTGGCAAGGTTTGTGAATGATGCAAAGACAGGTGGAGGGGTAGGTAGTGCTGAGGAAGCAATGCAATTGCAGTAGGACATAGACAAATTGGAAAAATTGCCAAAAAGTGGCAGATGGAATATAGTGTTGGGAAATGTACGATAACTCATTTTGGTAAAAGGAACAATAGTGCAGACTATTATCTAAATGGGGAGAAAATTCAAACATCATTGGTGCAAAGGGATTTAGGAGTCCTCATGCAAGACTCCCAGAAGATTAATTCACAGGCTGAGTTTTTGATAAAGAAGGCAAATGCAATGTCGGCATTAATTTCCAGGGGAATAGAATATAAAAACAAGGAGTTAATGCTGAAGCTTTATAATACAGTAGTTAGGCTGCACTTGGAGTATTCTCAACAGTTTTGGGCCCCTTATCTCAGAAAGGATGCATTTTCATTGGAGAGAGGAAGTTCACTAGGATGTTTCTGGGAATGAAGAGGTTAACATATGAGGACTGTCTGGCAGCTTGTACTCACTGGAATTTAGAAGAGTGTATGGTGTTCTCATTGAAACCAACTGAATGTTGAAAGGGCTAGATAAGGTGGATGTAGAGAGGGTGTTTCGAATGGTGAGGGTACTCAGGTCTAGAGGGCACAGCCTCAAGATTGAGGGGCAACCATTTAAAACAAAAGTAAGGAGTAATATTTTTAGCTAAAGAATGCTGAATATGTAGAATGCTCTGCCGCAGACTGCAGCGGAGGCCGTCCATGAGTATTTTTAAGCGGAAGCTGATAGATTACCAATTAGTCTGGGCATAAAGGGATATCATGAGAGGGTAGAGTATGGGGTTGAATGGGATCTGGGATCAGCCATGGTGAAATGGGGGCATGGACTCAATGGACTGAATGGCCTAATTCTGCTCCTATGTCTTATGGTCTTATGGGTTCATTGTCCATTCAGTAATTTGATGGTGCAGTGCAAGAAGCTGTTTCTAAAGCATTGTGTGTATGTTTTCATGTACTTGTACCTCCTCCTGGATGGCAGCAATAGAGCAGAGCATGTCCTGGGTGATGGGGGTCCTTAATGTCGCCTTTTTGAGATATTGCATTTTGAAAATGTCCTTGATGCTCCATTGTTCGCCGATTAAAGTGACAAGGGAGCTTGAAACATCAAGGCCAATGTGGAAGTTTGGAGATTGTTTGGGTGTTCCAGTGCCCTGAAGTCTTTGAGAGGATTCCAAGAAGCCGAGGCAGTGTGAGCAACCCCCGTAGCAGTCAGACAGCAGGACGTTGTTTAGCTCCATTTCACCATTTAAAGCTTTTATTGTTTGCCAATTAAAGCAACAAGGGAGATTGAAGCACTGAGGTGAGCGCCGGCTGCTTGCCTTTCGATTGGTTGCTCTGTACTGGAGAGGGGAGAGCCTGCTGCTACGCCCGGAGAGTGTTGCCCAGGGCTATAGACTTTTTCCTTTCTTATAGTTTTTCGTATGCTGTGTTTTTTACACCCAGTCTTCTCAGTTTTGTTTTGAGCAGGAAGGAAGATTTGGGGGACGATGTGTCTGATCCATTTTGTTCCTTTTTTTTGTGCGGGAAGGGGGATTTGGGGGTTGATGTATTTGTTACACTTTTGCTTTGTTTGAAGTGGGATTTGGCAGTTGATGCCTTTCGTGCTGCCTTTCCTTTCTTTCTTGGTTTCATGGCTACTGGAGAATTGAAGAACTTCAGAGTTGTATACTTTGATGATGAATAAACCTTTGAATGCTGGGAAGACTAATGTCCATGATGGAGCTGGCTGAGTTTACAACTTTCTAAAGCTTTTTCCTACCCCTCCACGCCAGATGGTGATGCAGCCAATTGGAATGTTCCATTGTACATTTATAGAAATTTGTGAGGGACTTTGCTATCATAACAAATCTCCTCAAAGTGCTGATGAAATATAGCTGCTGTTTTGCCTTCTTCGTAATTGCATCAGTATGTTGGTCCCAGGATAGATCTTCAGAGATGTTGATACATAGAAACTTGAAACTGCTTACCCTTTCCACTGCTGATCCCTCTGTGAGGACTTGTATGTGTTCCTTCAGCTTCCCCTTCCTGAAGTCCAAGTTCCTTAGTCTTCCTTATGTTGAGTGCAAGGTTATCAACTCAACCAGCTGATCTACCTTACTCCTGTATGCCTTCTTGTCAGCAACTGAAATTTTGCCAACAATAGTCATCAGCAAATTTGAGCAGTGCCTAGCCACACCATCGTGGGTATAGAGACAATAGAGCAGTGGGTTAAGTACATATCCTTGAGGTGTGCCAGTGTTGTTTATTGGTGAGGTGGAGATATTATTTCCATTTTGTATATACTGTGATCTCCCGATGAGGATGTCAAGAGTCCAATTGCAGAGGGAGGTACAAAGGCCCAGGCTTTGAAGCTTGTTGATTAGTCTGGAGGATATGATGATATTTTATGTTGAGCTGTAATCAATAAATAGCAGCCTGACATACAGTAGGTATTGTTATTGTCCAGGTGATCCTAGGCCAAATTGAGAGCCAGTGAGATTGCATCCACTGTAGACTTATTGTGGCGAAAGGTAAATTGCAGTGGTCCGGGTTTTTGCTTAGACAGGTGTTGATTCTGGCCATGACCAACCTCTGAAAGCATTTCATCGCAGTAGATGTGAGTGCAATTGGGTAATAGTCGTTGAGGCGGCTCACCCTGCTCTTTACTCATTCAAAGATGGTTTTTCTGAAGAACAAAATTATGGAAAACGAGTCTGTTTTCCCACCATGACCAAGCTGACAGTTCACTCATTTGCTCTAATCTGATTTACCTGCACTAAATCCATATAATGTCTTTCCTGTTTAAATGCCTGTCTAAACACCTCTTAACCATATCTGACTCTGCCATCTCCTCTGGCAGTCAGACCCAGGTGTCAATCATTCTCTGTGTAAAAAATGTATCCATCAAATCCTCTTTAAAACTCTATCCTATCACCTTAACTCTATACCTGCAATGGAAAAAATAGATTCTCATTATCTATCTTTTCTATACTTTTTATAATTTTTGAGCTATTAAGACCACTAATTATGAAATGAAGCATATTATTTTCTCATAAAATGTTACATTCTCAACAAGTCAGTCAGCATCTATGGAGGGAAATAAATAGTCAACATTTTGGATCGAGACCCTCTATCAGGACTGGATAGGAAGTGGAGAGAATCCAGAATAAGAAGAAAGCAGGAAGGGAAGGAGTACAAATTGGCAGGTGATAGGTGAGACCAAGTGAAGGGGACTTGGGTGGGTGGGTTGGTGGGATGAAGTAAGAAGCTGGGAGGAGGTATCCCTTTATCTCTTCCAACTTATCCCCGATGGCCCAAAACAACATCTGTTTATTCTGCTCCATAGATGCTGCCTGATTTGCTAAGTTCCTCCAGCATTTTGTGTGTGTTTCTAAAGATTTCCAGCATCTGGAAATTGTAGTCCTATCACACGGGCAAACCTGGACAGGAGATCACAACCTAAAAGGTTTGGAGGCAAAGTTGTACACACTAGATATGGTGGAATTCTCTTATGGAGAAAACAATCAAGGGTACATAATCTATTTGGTTAACAGAGAACATTAAGAGAAGTTAGGAAAAGGCAAGTTCAAGGTGTAAGATCTCAGCCATGATCTCAGGAAATGAAAGAAAATGGTTCAAGGGCTTAATAACATTCTTAAAGTTCCACTGTTTCAATTTTCATAATGGTCACTTTCAATCCTGGAATTAGTTGATTTAGAGAACACATTCTTTTATGACTGAAAATTTTAAAACATTGATGAAATTGATTTCAATGTATTACTATAAATCTGTGTATGCTGGAGAACATTCTGTCTGAATGGCTCCATACCAGGCAGTGATCAAGTCAAGTCACTTTTATTGTCATTTTGACCATAACTGCTGGTACAGTGCATAGTAGAAATGAGACAATGTTTTTTCAGGACTATGGTGTTACATGAACAGTACAAAAACTAGACTGAACTACATAAAAAACTACACTAGACTACAGACCTACCCAAAACTGCATAAAGTGCATAAAACAGTGCAGGCATTACAATAAATGATAAACAAGACAATAGGGCAGTAAGGTGTCAGTCCAGGCTCTGGGTATTGAGGAGTCTGATAGCTTGGGGGAAGAAACTTACATAGTCTGGTCATGAGAGCCCGAATGCTTGGGTGCCTTTTCCTAGATGGCAGGAGAGAGAAGAGTTTGTATGAGGGTTGCGTGGGGTCATTCATAATGCTGCTTGCTTTGCAGATGTAGTGTGTAGTGTAAATGTCCGTAATGGCGGGAAGAGAGACCCCGATGATCTTCTCAGCTGATCTCACTATCCGCTGCAGTGTCTTGTGATCTGAGATGGTGCAATTTCCAACCCAGGCAGTGATGCAGCTGCTCAGGATGCTCTCAATACAACCCCTGTAGAATGTGATGAGGATGAGGGGTGGGAGATGGACTTTCCTCAGCCTTCATAGAAAGTAGAGACGCTGCTGGGATCACAAGAGGTTGTGGATTCAGCCAGCCGCACAACTCTCCCTGCCACTGAGGATATTTTCAAGGGAGTGCTTCAAAAAGACAGATACAACAATAAGGACCTCCACCAATCATACCCTCTTCTTGTTACTACCATCGGGGAGGATGTACAGGAGCCTGAAGACCCACACTCAATGATTCAGTAGCAACTTCTTCCCCTCCACCATCAGATTTCTGATAGGTCCATGAAGCTGTGAATTCTGCCTCATTATTCTTACTTTTTTGCAACAATTTTTTTGTAACATAGTAATTTTATGCCTTTGCACTGTACTGCTGTCGCAAAACAACCAATTTCATGTCATCTAAGTCAGTGCTAATATACCTGATTCTGATACGAGCAAACTTTTATTCATCCAGAACAATGATTTCTAATCTGTTTTACCTATCATTTTATCTGGTGCTCTCAGCATTCATTATTTAGGCAATTAATTTTAATAAACTAATGATGAATTATAAACTTCCCATATGTCTTTTTTTTGCTGTCTTGTGGAGTGATCCTGCAACTTTTGAATGTATTCCTCCTCCTCCACTCTTCAAGCTAACCTCTCATTTATGGTGTACTTCCTTTCTTTCCCAAATGCTAATTGACATGGAGAATCCTTAGTTACCATGTGAAACTTGATCCATTCTCAGACGAAATATTGCTACTGGCGTGCCTTCTTAGTAAGCAGCTATGTTTCTTTAGGAGTTTGCGTAGACTTGGCAATCACCAAGACACTAGCAACTTTCCACAGATGTACTACGGGGAGCATTCTAACTGGCTGAATCTCCGTCTGGTATGACAGCAATGCACAGGATCGGAAAAAGCTGGAGAGTGTTGTGAGCTGAGCCAGCTTCATCATGGGCACTAGCCTCCCCAACATCAAGGTCATCTTCAAAAGGTGATGGCTGAAAAATGTGACATCCATCATTAAGGACCTTAACCACCAAGGGTGTGCCCTCTTCTCACTACTACCATCAGAGAGGATGTACAGGAGTCCGAAAGCACACACTCTACACTTTAGGAACAGCTTCTTGTCCTTTGCCATCAGATTTCTCAGCTATCAATGAACCTATGAACACTACCTCCACTGTTTTTACTCTATATGTTTTTTAATATATGCTGTATTTTACTATAATTGATAGTGCATTTTATGTATTGCATTTCACTCCTGCTGTAAAACAACATATTTCACAACTTAGCAATATTTCTAATATTTCACAGCACAGTAGCAATATTTCTGATTCCGAGTATGTGCAGCTGGTTGCACTTCACGTTTGGATGTAATTAGGAAGCTACTGTTCCAATTCTGAGATCTGAGCACGAATTTATGTTCACTGAATGCCACCCAGCCTGAAGAGCTCCCTTTCAGACGAGTTGTCTAAAAGGACATCATTACAATGACGTAGGGTAGAATGTCAATTCCCTCAGCTCTGGAAAACCTTCTCACTCTAAAAAGTGTGCTAGGCTATGTCTGCAGATAATATCTCAGAAATGATTGATAATAACCGGCACTGACATTACAGCTGGGCTAATGTTTATCCTGGCAGGCTTTGAAATTCTGTGATTTGCACCTTGATACTAATTTGCTGATAGGCAGAGATTAGTCAAATTAGGAATGGCACCATAGCAATATATTGGCTAGGAATGTTCATATTTTGGATACTTTTTTTCTCGTTTGATTTATATTTGCTTGTCAAAATATTGGTGGTGCTCAATTTCTTGAGGGAATTGTGACACTGGAGCAAAGCTCAGGTTAATTTGGATTAAATTATAGAGGGACTTGCTGTCCTTCAGGCAAAATTAGTAAACCAAGATGAAGATCCAAGTGAACTTACCATGCGTACTTTGGAAGCTTAAAGAGAAATAGGCCATTTGTGTTAACAACCAGCACATCCGAGGGTGCGCTGGTGGCAGTCCACAAGTGTCACCACACATTCTGCCTCCAACAAAGCATCCCCCACAATGCTCAGCAGAACAACACGCAACTGAACAACAACAGCAAAACAAGCCCCATACCCCTCTCCCATCCACGCACATACACAGTCCTTTAACTGTGATGGATCCTTTAATGGATCAAGGCCGTCTTCTTCTGCATTCATCCTCCAGCCAATACCCTGTCTGTCTGTTGAGGTGGATGAGTATGATCCAAAGGCATCACTTTGAAGAAGAGTGGTGGAATTAGTGTCACAGTAGCGTAGCAGTCAATGTGACGTTATTACAGCATGGAGCATTGGAATTCGAAGTTCAATCCTGAAGTCCCCTGTAAGGAGTCTCTGTACACCCTCCCCGTGAAATGTGTGGGTTTCCTCTAGGCCCTCCAGTTTTCTCCTACAGTCCTAATATGTTCTAGTTAGGTTAATTGGTCACTGTAAATTTTCTGAAGCTTGAATGGATTAGGAGTTTATTCCCTGGAACAAAGGAGAATGAGGAGAGATTTGATAGAGGTATACAAAATTATGAGAGGTACAGATAGGGTAAATGCAAGCTGGCTTTTTTCTACTGAGGT
Source organism: Hypanus sabinus (assembly GCF_030144855.1). Taxonomy (NCBI): domain Eukaryota; kingdom Metazoa; phylum Chordata; class Chondrichthyes; order Myliobatiformes; family Dasyatidae; genus Hypanus; species Hypanus sabinus. The sequence goes on from NC_082718.1 coordinate 23,883,733, forward strand.
TGAGTGAGACTGGAGCTAGAGGTCATAGGTTAAGGGCGAAAAGTGAATTATTTAAGGGGAACCCGAGGTGGAACTTATTCATTCTGTGGGAGGTGCTAGTGTGGAACAAGCTGCCAGTGGAAGTGGTGGAGCTATTTGGATAAGTATGTGGAAGGGAGGTCTATGGAGGGCTATGGTCCCGGGCAGGCCAATGGGACTAGGTAGAATGACAGGTCGGCATGGACTAGAGTGGTAAGGCCACAACTCACACCCTGCATGAAATACTGGTCATTATAATATTGGAAGGACATGGTAATGCTTTTGCATGGATTTGCAAGGTAGTTGCATGGGCTGCAGCCATCTTGATATGAGAATGATTGCTGAGGTTATTTTCTTTGGGACAGAAAAGGACAGTTTACTGTTCAAGCTGAATTCAAGAGCATGTGGCATTTATTTAAGGTAATTAGGAGCAGGAATAGAAGGGATTCTTCTGATTTCTCCCCATAATCTTTGATGCCCTTACTAATCAAGAACCTATCAACCTCCACTTTATATATACCCAGTGATTTGGCCTCCATAGCCTTCTGTGGCAATGAATTTAACAGATTCAGCATCCTCTGGCTTAAGAAATTCCTCCTCATTTGACATTCTAAAGGGCTGTCCTATTCTGAGGCTGTGCTACAGGGAGAAGGCAAGGAGAGTGGGGCTGAGGATAATAAATCAGCCATGATGAAATAGCAGAGTAGACTTGGGCTGAATGGCTTAATTCTGCTCTTATGTCTTATGGTTTTATGGAAAGCAGATATTCAAACTATCTGGAAAGAAGATGAGAGTCAAAGAGTTGTTATGATTTGGACTGTCCTGTTTGAAAAGGCAGTGGAATTGGATTTCATTGGTATTTTAGAGAAAAAAACACCAGATTTATTTATGATGATGATTAATTCACTGAGATACAGTATGTGGAATGAGCTGGGTTCTTGGAATTAAAACTGACACAATTAGCATAGATCTTTGGTAATACAGTCTATCACATGGCCTTCATTTGTGCTGCCAAATCATGTAACCTTATGATTCTTGAGCGGCAGCTGAAATAATGCTTCATGACTCAACCTGAACAGGGCTCATTTGAAGATGCCACCAAAGTTTCACAGAAAGACCACATTACAGACAAATTAACCTTTCTAATGTCTGCTATATTCCATGTAGCTTGTGCAAGTACATTCATGAATAACATTGCCTGATTGCTCAACTAGAGAGAGCGTAAAGGCCGAGAAACACACCACAGGCACCAGTCTGCCTACCATCAGCAACATCATGGAGGATCCAATCCAGCCTGCTCATGGACTGTTTGTCCCACTCCAGTCAGGGAGGAGGTTACACAGCGTGCATGCCAGCACCACCTGACTCAAAAAACAATTATTTTCCTAAGGCAGATCAAATCCTCCATCCACTAACCCACCCCACCACACCCACCACCATCAATAATTTATCATTTCCTGTCAAAGTCACCTTTTGTACAAACCTTTGGAGCTTAGCATCACTTTTTGGACATGCAATCAATGCATGTATATAAGCTATCCTATGTAGTTATATTTATTGTGTTTTTTTTATTGTTGTGTTCTTCATCTTATTGCATGTATTTTTGTGCTGTAAATGATTTTGAATTGAATTGAATTGACTTTATTTCTTACATCCTTCACATACACGAGGAGTAAAAATCTTTACGTTACTTCTCTGTCTAAATGTGCAATCATAGTAATTTATAATAATCTGTAATAAATAGAACAGTGAATGTAACATAGAAATACACTCAAGTCAGAGTGAGTTCATCAGTCTGATGGCCTGGTGGAAGAAGCTGTCCCAGAGCCTGTTGGTCCTGGCTTTTATGCTGCGGTACCGTTTCCCGGATGGTAGCAGCAGGAATAGATTGTGGCTGGGGTGATTTGGGTCCCCAATGATCCTTCGGTTCCTTTCTTCACACCCTGTCTTTGTAAATGTACTGAATCATGGGAAGTTCACAACTACAGATGCACCACTCTCTACAGAATCCTCTGATTAAGGGAGGTGCAGTTCCCCTACCAGGCAGTGATGCAGCCGGTCAGGATGCTCACAATTGTGCCCCTGTAGAAAGTTCTTAGGATTTGGGGGCACATACCAAACTTCCTCAACCCCCCAATCCAGAGGAACAATTATCCTATTCTCCTTTACTCTTGTGTACTGTTAATGACATTAAAAATCTCAAACCTTGAATCTTGAATCTTTTACTTGGCATTTTCAGGCTCAAATTACAGCAGAATAATTGCCCAAATTCCACCTCACTGGGTCCGTCTTGCTTTTCTGATTGCAGAGTCATTCCACCATTGAAACGAGCTTACATCTTTTGGTCATTGGGAGGATAGAGAATAGCTTTTCCTTCAGTAGTACTTGTCACATCTCTTTCAGTACATCCCTTTCTGCTTTGAAGTACCTCCTGAAACCCAGCCTCTGATGTAATCGAGTTAGCAATGAAAGATTCTTTGGAAGTAATGCAAAGATAGGAAACCGAGATGTTCAACCAATAATCACTCGGAATATGGGAACGCTTAGAAACATGCTCAGTATGGTATAAGGGAGGAAGTCTCAAAAGTGGTTTCAAATACAATTTCCTATAGATGTGCCGTGGAGAACATTCTAACTGGTTGAATCACTTCCCCGTATGGAGCCTCCATTGCGCAGGATCACAAGTGGCTGCACAGTCCTGTAGACTTAACCAGTTAACCATCCTGGGCAGCACACAGTAGTCAGAGCAACATTTTACAGCACCAGCTGTAAGATTGGGGTTCAAGTCTTGCCACTGTCTGTAAGGGGTTTATACGTTCTTCCCATGGTTGCATGAGTTTCCTCTGTGTGCTCCTCTCACATTCAAAAGACATACCCGTTAGGGGTATTAAGTTGTGGGAATGCAATGTTGGCGCTGGAAGCATGGTGCCTCTAGCACAATCCTGGGCACAAATGACCCATTTCATTATATGTTTCAAAGCAAAGTTCAAAGTCAAAATAAAATTTTTATCAAAGTACATACATGTCGCCACATACAACCCTGAGATTCTATTTCCTGTGGGCACACTCAGCAAATTTAAAGAATAGTGGCTGTAAACATGATCAATGAAAGAGCAAGAGCATAGAAGACAACAAACTGTGCAAATGCAAATAGAAATAAATGGCAATAAATAATGAGAGCCTGCAATAACAAGATAAAAAGTCCTTAAAGTGAGATCATCGGTTGTGGAAACATCTCAATAGATGGGTTCAAAACCCTGATGGTTGAGAGGTAGCAACTGTTCTTGAACCTGGTGGTGTGAGTCCTGCAGCACCTGTACTATGGTAACATAGAGAAAAATGGTTAGGATCTTTGATAATGGATGCTGCTTTCCTATGACAGCATTTCATGTAGATGTGTTCCATGGTTGGGAGGGCTTTACCTGTTATGTTGGGGCGAATCCATTACCTTTTGCAGGATTTTCCACTCAAAGGCATTGGTGATCCCATACCAGGCTGTAATGCAGCCAGTAAGCACACTTTCCACCACACACCTGTAGAAGTTTTTCAAGGTTTTGATGACATGCCAAATCATCACGGACTCCTAAGGAAGTAGAGGCGTTGTTGTGCTTTCTTTGTAATTACATTTATATGATGAGTCTTGCCCTTTATTATTTACCTGCACTGTACTTTGGTTGGGTTTACACTTTATTCTGTATTGTTATTGTTTTACCTTGTTCTACCTCCATGCTCTATGTAATGATTTAATTGATATGAACACAATATGCAAGACAAGCCTTTCATTGTATCTTTGTACCTGTGACAATAATAAATCAGCATCACTATGAGTACTAATACAATGCACTAATTTTATGATACATGAGAAGGGGACAGGACATATGTCATAAGATCAGTTGCCATGCAGCAGCAGTAGAGTGCAAGATGTAAAAATCACTATAAGTTACAAAATAAACAATGATAAACGTGAATAATGAGGTAGTGTTCATGAACTGTTCAGAAATCTGACAGCAGAGGGGAAGAACATAGAACATAGAAAACTGCAGCACATTACAGACCCTTTGGCCCACAATGTTGTGCTGACCATGTAACCTACTCTAGAAACTGCCTAGAATTACTCTACCACATAGCCCTCTATTTTTCTAAGCTTCACGCAACTACCTAAAAGTCATTTAAAAGACCCTTTTGTATCCACCTCCACCACCATTGCCGGCAGTGCTCACCACACTCTACGTGCAAAAATTACCCCTGACATCCCCTCTGTTCCTACTTCCAATCACCTTAAAACTACTCCCCCCCCCCCTCATGTTAGCCATTTCAGCCCTGGGCAAAAAGCCTCTGGCTATCCAGATTTAAATTATTCAGCTGTTCTTAAAGTACCTTGGGTGGGCTTTCAGGCTCCAGTAGCTCCTGATGGTGGTCATAAGAAGAGGGCATGTCCTGGATAGTGAGGGTCTTTAATGACCATTGTACCTTCTTGGGGCATTGACTTTTGAAGATGTTCTAGATGCCCAAGTGCACAGACTTAGTCAAAGAGTATGAGCTTGTGTATCTGTGAAGAGTTGTGTTTCTTTTGTCAACTTCTCTGAGCTTCTGCAAGACTCTAAGGAATGTGTGCCATTCTTCATATTCCTTCTTTTCATGTCTTCGATTGTGTCTTTGTTTTATTTTGCACCGATGTCTTGCTTTTGCACAGTCTTTAATAGCATGATCTTATGTTTCATTTATGTATATTCTGTGTGTTGTCTGTACCCATGTGCCTGTGGTGCTGTTGCAAGCAAGGTTTTCACTGTACACGCACCTCACTGTACCTGTGCTCATGACAATAAACATGACTTCACTTGATACTTCTCTTATTTATGGGCATCAATGTCAAGGCCAGCATTTATTACCCAGGCCCCTTTATCCTTGAGAAGGTGGTGGAGAGATCGTGACCAGCTGCACTTTCTCTGGTGACAGTGCTCTCACAGTGCTGTTGGGTGGTGTCTTGGATTTGAAGCCGGCAATGATGAAAGAATGGGAAAACATTTCCAAGACATGAAAGTCAGCTGCTTTGTGGAGAACACTTTCTGAGGGTTAGTGTGCTTGCAGCAGTCAGATGTCCTGTCCCTTCTAACGGTTGGAGGTTTGGGTAGTGCTGTAGTCCAGGTGAGTACTTTATGCAATCTGGGGTAACTTACTTGTAATTGGAATGACAGACTCCTCCCCATAAAGGATGCAACTCTTGTAAGATAAGATGGACTCTTGACCTCACAATCTACCACATTATGACCTTAAACTATTTTTGTTTACCTGCCGTGCACTTTTTTGGTAACTTTTTACAATTTATTCTGCATTGTGATCACTTTATCTTATTTGCGCACAATGTACTGTGTAATGATTTGATCTGTATGGACAACATACAAGAGAAGACCAGCTTTTCACTGCACCTTGGTTCATGCGGTAAGGTTGTCATGGGAGCATAGCAGTCAGTGATAGATCGAGATCAGGCTCCAGTGGCATGTTAGATGACTGGGGACCCTTCCCTGCTACAGCCTTCCACCCCCTTCACCGCCACTGTGGTACGTCATTATCTTCCACCAGTCCCGCTGACGAGGTCTTGGTTGGATTTCTCTTAGTATGGAACCTCCCCCTTGGCTCTACCAGGAGCTAAGCTTCAGACAACATAGCTCTGGGGATCTCAGGAACTCACAAGCCTCTCACCGAGGCAATGTGACGACCCTCAGAGAAGATAATAGTCTTACAGTCTCAGGGACCTGGGTTCATTTCCTCTTTGTCGAGTTTGTATTTCCTGTTTGTGACTGCGTGGGTTAATTGGTACATAAGTGTAATTGGGTGTTGTAGGCTTACTGGTCCGGAAAGGCCTGTTACTGTGCTGAGTCTCTTGATAAATAATAAACCAATACCAATATCAAACGTGCTTGCTGTCTTTTCACATTAAGCACTGTCATTGATGGCAGCTCTCGGCTTAAAACTTAGTTTTGAGGCTCAGACCTCTAGCTCCTGATCACCAGCTCAGTTATTTGGAATAAGTTAACTACTATGCTATGGATACCAGATGTTATCTAGTAGTGAAATGGTGCTATTTATGTGAACAAACTATTAGTAACTGATGTCAGCAAGACCTGGGTTGTTATGCTTCCTGGTCTAATATTGGTATTGCTCAATGTACAAAACTTGAGCAATACCAAGATTCAGGATTTGTAGAATTATCTTATAGGATCAGAATCAGAATCTGGTTTGTTATCTCTGACATACGTCATGAAATTTGTTGTTTTGTGGCAGCAGTACAGTCCAATACATAAAATATACTATAAATTACAGTAAGAATATATATTAAAAATCAAATAAATAGTGCAAAAAGAGAGCAAAATAGTAAGACAGTGTTCATGGGTTCATGGACCATTAAAAAAAACTGATGACGGAAGGGAAGAAGCCGATTCTAAAAAGTTGAGAGTGTATCTTCAGGATCTTGTACTTCATCCCTGATGGTAGTAGTGAGAAGAGGGCATGTCCTGGATGGTGGGCATTCTAAATGATGGATATGACCGTGCAGAGGCATTGTGTCACAATCTTTTCCCTCCTTCTCTCTTTCTACTGTATAATTTCTTCATCTCCTTCTGTATCAGTCTCAGGTGACGGGGTACAATAACAATTTTGCTGAATTACCTGACTAAGCAGAGGCATAATGGATCATGTCATCACATCACATGGCATGGAAACAGTACTTTGACCTACCACGTCCACATCATCCATGTCTCTTTGCGACTCATGTTCTCAGCATTATCTTTTAATTTGCACAGTTTGTCTTTTGCATGCTGGTTGTTGCTCAGTCTTGTCTGACTATGTATAATTTTTCATAAAATTCGATTGTGTTTATTTTTTCCCTCTAAATGCCCACAAAAAATGAATTTCAAGGTAGCATATCGTAACATAAATACTTTGAAAATAAATTTACTTTGAGCTTTTGAACTTTGCACCAAAATGCCATGTGAGCCAATCCCATTTGTCTTTATTTGACCCATTTCCCTTTTCCTATCCATGTACTGTACTTTTCTAAATCTTGTTTTAATGTAGTAATCGTAACCTCCTCTATCTCCCTCTGGCATCCTATTCCACATATCCACCATCTTTTGTATGAAATAAAACCTGCTCACTAAATCTTTCCCTTCTTGCCTTAAATAAGATAACTTGAGTTCAAATATGAGTTCAAATACTGAGGAATTTAAATTCCGTCAATTAAATCATCTGTAAGAGATTAATTATCACCAAACTTAAAGAAAAAGGGCCGTTAGATGGCAGAGTTAAGGATCTGTTCTTCCAATAATACATACAATGCATGGTAGCATAGTGGTTAGCACCACACTTTACAGTACCAATGACTGGAAGACTGTGGGTCAATTCCTGCTGCAGTCTGTATAAGGAGCCTGTATGTTCTCCCTTTTTATCATTTCCCATCAAAACTGGGCTTCAGTTAACCCCCCTCTTCAGCTGCTGGTCTAACAGCCTGCAGATTGTGGCTCATCCAAGTAATTTTTATATGCAATGAAGAGTTTTGCTTCTACTGGCTTTTTTTTTATTTAAAAAAAGAATTAGAGATACAGCCTGGTATGGCTAGTATGAAGGGGTATAATCTTAAGATGATTGGAGGAAAGTAGAAGGGGAATGTAAGAGTTAAGTTCTTTTTACACAGAACATGGTGGGTGCATGGAGCACACTGCCATGGATGGTGGTAGAGGCAGATACATTAAGGACATTTAAGAAACTCTTTTAGATAGACACAAGATTGATAGAAAAATGGATTATGCAGGAGGGAAGGAGTTAGACTGATCTTGCAGTTGATTAAAAGGTTGGCACAACATTGTGGTTGGAAGGGATTGTACTGTGCTCTATGCTCTATGTTCTATGCTCTATGTAACAGGCCTTTCTGGCCCAACGAGCCAGTATACTAGCATATAAGTCTTTGGAATGTGGGAGGAAACTGGAGAACCCAGAGGAAATCCATATGGTCACAGGGAGAATGTACAAACCCCTTACAAACAGTGGTAGGAATTGAACTGTGGTGACTGGCACTTTAATAGAGTTAAATTTACTAGTTGCTGATCCCATTTGTCACATCTACCAATATACAGTGAAAAAAGTTGTCTTACACACTGTCCATACAGATCATTTCATTACACTGTGGTAGTAGAAGGGAAAACCATACAGAGTGTAGTGTAAATATATATACATACAGAGAAGGTATACAGCAAGTAGACAATAAGGTGCAAGTTCATAAAAAGGTAGGTTGTGAGGCAGAGAGTACATCTTATTGTACTAGGAAATCATTCAATAGTCTTGTAACAGTGGGATTAAAGCTGTCCTTAGCATGGTGAAACGTGCTTTTAAAGTTTTGTATCTTTTGCCCAGTGGGATGGGAGAGAAGAGGAAATGTCCAGAGTGTTTTGGATGTTGGACCTCACCTCTGTTCTAAAGGGACTCTTTTGTGTTCTGAGGCTGTGCCCTCTGGCCTCAGATACCCAGACTTTAGGAAACATACTGTCCATGTCCACTCTGTTGAGGTCTTTCAACATTTGATAGGTTTCAGTGAGATCCCCCTTCGTTCTTCTAAACTCTAGCAAGCACAGTCCCAGAATGATTAAATGCTAAAGTTGTTTCTCTCTCCACTGCCCTGCTGGACTGACTGGATTTTGCCAGCACTTATTGTGTTAACTTTTAAAAGCTGAGACCCTGTGAACACTGGTTTGATTCTACGAGGGATTAAATGGCATAAATCTTGTACCACTGAATGGAATACATGGAATCAAAGCTTTAGAAGCCAAAGCAACTTAGCCCTGTACAATCAGACAGTGACCTGAAAAAATTATTTACAAGAAATTTCAGCTAAGTAAACACTCCTTCAAGAAAAGTTCTGTTCACGCCCAGCGATTATAAAGTTGCATGCCATAAAATCAAAGCATTTAGCGTGAAAATGGGGAACATGATTCTTAAATCAACAATTGTACAATAATTACAACATCTCAGGAAAAAAATGCTAACATACAATTGAAGAAAGGAAATGTTAATTGTCGACTTCTGCTTCTCATGCAAACTAAAGGAAACAACTTTAGTTCTAATTAGTTAGTCGGTAATTATGAGTGGGGTGTGTGATTTGTGGGCAAGGGTGTGCTGAATATGGACTAACAATAATATAGCATTTCCATAGTCTGAATATATTACAAATGTAAATAGGATAACATGGAGTTTGAAGAACGTTGCATGCAATGTAAAAATCACACAGAATCTGCAAGTATGACATAAAACATTATATGAAATACAGTGGAAAAGAACATTCAGTAACCACTTTATTAGTTGGGTACCTCCTGTACATAATAAAGTGGTAATTGAATGTATGTCTGTGGCTTTTTGCTATTTTAGCCCACCCACTTCAGGTTCGACATATTGTGAGTTGAGAGACACTCTTCTGCACACCACTGTTCTCACACATGGTTATTTAAGTTACTATCGCCTTCCTGTCAGCTTGAACCAGTCTGGCCATTCTCCTTTGACCTTTCTCATTAAGAAGGCATTTTTGCCCGCAGAAATGCTGCTCTCTGGATGTTTTTAAAAAAATTTTCACCATTCTCTGTAAACCCTAGAGGCTGTGGTGCGTGAAAATCCCTGGAGATCACCATTTTTTGAGATACTCAAATAACCCTGTTTGGCAGCAACACTCAGTCTATGGTCAAAGTCACTTAGATCACATATCTTCATGAGTGTGACGTTTGGTCTGAAAACAACCAAACCTCTTGACCATGTCTGCATGCCTTCATGCACAGAGCTGCTGCCACATTATTCAATGATTAGATATTTACATTAACAAACATGAGTGCATGTGCACCTAACAAGGTGGCTGCTGAGTGTACACTGTACATTTTGCTATTGCGTTCCCTTTGTTCTCCCTCACTGTTACAATGTTTTGAAATGATCTCCACTCTATCTCGGACCATACTAAACTATTTATCAACTACAAGGTAATAAGTTCGATCTCTTGTGCTGGTGCCAGCTTCATTAACGTGAACGTGCCTTGCGCCAAACTCAGAATGAATGAGAATTTCGACAACTCCGTCGTTTCGATATTCCTTTGCATCTTAATGTTTCATGGAAATTATCCAACCCCATTCTTACTTCCATTCAGTAATTCGCCTGAATGGGACACTGGTCTTGGAACCGACCCCAGAATAGGTGGTCACACGCTGTTTACCTTGGAGCCCAACAGGTCAGAGTTCAAATCCACCAGGACATATCTCCTTCCAAGTAACGATAGAATGTGGCCGCCTAATGTTTATTTTACACTTTATATATATTGTATGCACTCAGTGGCCACTTTATTATGTAAGGGAGCTTCATAATTAAGGGGCCAATGAGTGTATTTCTATATGTTTATGGCCTGCTGCTGCAGCTCATCCACTTCAAGGTTTGAAGCATTGCGCATTCAGAGATGTTCTTTTGCACACCACTGTTGTAATGCACGGTTATTTGTTTTACTGTCGCCTTCCCGTCACCTTGAGCCAGTCTGGCCATTCTCCTCTGACCTCTCTCATTAACAAGGCATTTTTTGTCAACAGAACTGTGCTCGCTGGATGTTTTTGTTTCTCGCACCATTCTCTTTAATCTCTCAAGACTGATGTGTGTAAAAATCCTAGGAGATCAGCAGTTTCCGAGATACTCAAACAACCCATCTGGTACCAACAATCATTCCATGGTCACAGCTGCTTCGGTCACATCTCTTCCCCGTTTTAATGTTTGGTCTCAACAACAACTGAACCTCTTAAGCATGTCTTCATGCTTTTATTTTGCATTGATTGTCACACGATCGTCTGATTAGACAGTTGCATTAATGTTTGCAGTTGTGTGCAGGGGCAGCAGGCTGAGGGTAGCAGACACCAACAGAATCAACAAACTCATTTGTAAGGCCAGTGATGTTGTGGGGGTGGAACTGGACTCTCTGACGGTTGCATGCCATCTTGGACAATGTCTCCTATCCAATCCATAATGTACTGGTTAGGCCCAGGAGTACATTCTGCCAGAGACTCATTCCACCGAGATGCGACATTGAGCATCATAGGAAGTCATTCCTGCCTGTGGCCATCAAACTTTACAACTCCTCTCTCGGAGTGTCAGACACCCTGAGCCAATAGGCTGGTCCTGGACTTATTTCTGCTTGGCATAATTTACTTATTATTATTTAATTATGTATAGTTTTATATTGCTATATTTTTAGACTATTCTTGGTTGGTGCGGCTGTAACGAAACCCAATTTCCCTCGGGATCAATAAAGTACGTCTGTCTGTCTGTATGAGCAGATGTACTGTACATGTATACCTAATAAAGTGGCCACTGAGTATATACTGCAATGTGCCTTGCAGTATGTTCTTAGACATCACAAAACTAAAAGTGGATCAATAAATCGTTAAAGTGTCACTCCTGTGGTTTAAATGCTAAATCAAATCTTGTGGTTTAGAATGTCATCCAACTCCAATATGAAGATGCCTAAACCCACTTTGAGTCTGTGATATCCTAATGCAAAACAGAAATATCTTAATTAGTCCTTTTCACCTCATCTTCCTGTCCTGCTTCCCTTTCTGCCGGCTCTATCCAGGAACAAAAATAACTGATCAAAGGATTTATGCTCGATACTTGTGACACTACAAAGCACTTGTGGCACTTGTAAAAATTCTTTGACAAGATATGCACTTGATTGTAACGATAATATTTATCACCATGCAAGCATGTCCTTGTGAGTTTTGCTGGGTCATTTCTGAATCAACCATCTTGTTGAGGTCACGAACAGGTAATATCTTATCAAAGGTATGTTAAAGATATTTGTAGTTTTTCATTGATTCTATTGTATTTCTTTGTTCTCCTGTGAATGCCCGCAAAACATGGATTTCAGATAAGTGTATGTTTTACGAGAATGAAGAGTGTACTGACCAACATTGAACTAGGCATGACAACCCGCCTCAGAGTACTAAAATGTTACATTTATCCAGTTCTGTTATATGGAACAGAATGTTGGATAATATCTAGTAACATGAAGAAACAAATTGAGGCAGCAGAGATGTGGTTTTTGAGGAGGATGCAAAGAATATCATGGATGAAATGAATACTTAACAAGGATGTCATGAACAGAACAAACACAAAAAGAGAAATAACGTATGAGATCATGAAAAGGCAACATGTGATTAGGAAAGAGGAGTTAGAATGCATGGTAATTATGGGAAAGACTGAAGGGAAGAAAGCAAGAGGAAGGCAAAGACAAATGATGATGGAGACAGCAGTCAGAGAACTGGAAATAAATACCAATGAACTGATCCACTTGACCCGAGACAGGAGTGTGTGGGCCATGGCAGTCAAACCTCAAACTGGGCATGGCACCTGATGATGGTGGTGATATGTTGACACATATGTACTTTGATAATAGTTTTCTTTTGAACTTTAAACTTTGAGGCAAGGAGGGTCGATTCCCAGATAGTGAACCAGGTGAGATTTTATAACAGTCTAGTCATTTCATTGCTGTTAATTATGGATGGCAATTTATTTTTCCGAACTTTAAACAAAAATTAAACTCCTTTACTGCCATTTTGGGATCTGAAACTGCGTTTCATGCAATAATTCACTTCCCTGGATTTCTCGTCTGATTATATCTTTGTATCAAATTAAGTCAAATGAAGTTTACCGCCATGTTCAGAAATACGGTGAGGCAACTGGTACAATGAAAACTTGCTTGCAGGGGCATCACACAGATCTAGGTACAGGCAACACACATAACTTAAATTATACATCAATTATATGAAAGAATGAAAACAAAACTTTGCACAACAAATCATTAGTGCAAACATAAACCACGATCAGAAACAAGTTCAATGCAGACCAAGCGGAAGATCATAAGATATAGGAGCAGAATTAGGTCACATGGTGCATTGAGTCTGCTCGACCGTGCATTCATGGCTTTTATATATATATATATATGAACCCCTAGTATGATAGACGTTTGCCCACTGAATTTGACTTGTTATGAACTTGTATCTTAATGTCTACTTGCCCTGCTCTATCTCTGTAAGGTAAGACTTTACATTCTGTTATTATTTTCCCTTGCACTAGCTCAATTCACTAATGTAATGAAGTGATCCGTAAGGATGCCATACAAAGTAAAGATTTTCACTGCACATCGGTACATTTGACTATAATAAACCAATTTACCAATCTTCATTAAAGAGTAATTCTGAACAGGCACAAATCTGTGAAATTTTCCATATCAAATGACCATTCTGTTTTTATTCTGAAAATACTAAAGACATTGGTTTCAAATGATACATTGACAGAAGTAAAAATGATCTCCATTCATATAACATAGGTAGGTCTTTAACATCTGTGATCTACACAACCTCAGTAACATTGCCTGCAGTTATTTTATAAAGCATTAACTGATAGTTAGATTTTACAAATAAACAAACAGCTTTAGTTCTCACTTTGGCAAAATACCAAAGTAGGATTAATAAGTTCAAATGGCTTTTCCAAGTTTCAATATCAGACAGATGTGCCAAGGCACAAAAACACTGTGCTGGAATGACGCAGACGTACCAGCTTTCACTTTATGGAATGTTGTACTAAATATAGCATCCCCACAAAACCATTGCCACAGTATTGGGTAAAAATGATTGATTTAAACCATTTTTGTTTGCTTAATAGAAGTTTTCATTTGTTTCCAAGACAGAGCCTTGGATGAGATTCAAAATTCCCAAAGATGTCATATTTATTATATTTATTTCTTAACTTACTATGAAAATAAGTCTTGAAAGAAAAGAATGTTAACTTGAGAAAGGGAATCTTGTACTGTCACCTATGTGAACAGCGTTTCTAGTTTTCTCACCATTGCGTTTTTTCTTGTATTGACCTTGTTAACTCCTGTAGACTCATCAACATAAATTGGTAAATTAATTTAATATTGTTTAAAAAATATGTAGATATTTTGCCAGCTCCATCATGGACACTACCCACCCCATCACTGAGGATATCATTAAAAGGCAAAACCACAAAAAGGTGTTATCCACCATTAAGGTCCCACCTCACCCAGAACATGCTCTCTTCTCATTACTACCAGCAGAGAGAATATACAGGAGCCTGAAGACAAACATTCAACATTTTAGGAACAGCTTTTCCCCTCCATCATCAGATTTCTGAATGGTCATTGAGCCAACTTATTTCACTATTTTTGCTAATTTTTGCTTTACTAATTTAATTTATTTTTACAAATATATCTTTCATGGCAATATATAGTTTTTATGTATTGCACTGTACTGATGTTGCAAAACAATAAATTTTAAAGTCCAAACTTCAAAATTAATTTATTATCAAAATGCATATATGTCATCATATACAACATCGAGCTTCATTTCCTTATGGGCATACTTAATAAGTTCAATGATCATAATAGAATCGATGATAATAGATAATAGATCATAATAGAGTCCCACACCCATGGGACTAATTGTGCAAATAGAAAAAGAAAGATCAAGGCGCAACATAATTACGTTGTGCCTTGATCTAGAGAAGATTCGTTGTTCGATTTCTGATGCTAAACATGATTTTCTAATGTTATGGCGACCCTTTCTGAGTTATTTTCATAAACTTTGAACTGTTATTAAAGTATGGATCTGAGCCATTATATATATAATATATGGTAAGGTATCTTTTTTTTACTCTTTTTTTCACCAATCAGCTCATTTTGGTAGTGGGGGTAGATTTATTTTAATAAAATACAATTATTTTATTTCATTTCATAATTCAATCTTTTTTTCTACATGATTGATTCGGAATTTGGGATACTGTGATCATATTATTGTGATTTAAATGTAATGTAATTCGTATTACTTGTATCCTTATGAATTTTGCATTTGTATTCATGCAATTTATATAATATTAATAAAAATATTGAAAGAGAAAAAGAAATTAAAAAAATAATGATAACAATAATGATGATGAAGATGAAGATGACGACAACAACAACAACAACAACAACAACAACAATAATAATAATAATAATAATAATAATAATAATAATAATAATAATAATAATAATAATATGCCCATACCTCAGGTATTACGAACTTGAGTTAAGAAAAACTAAATTAAAAAAAATAATAATATAATAATAATAATAATAATAATAATAATAATAATAATAATAATAATAATAATAATAATAATAATAATAATAATAATAATAATAATTATTATTATTATTATTATACCGGAAGCAGGGGCGGTCAGCAGCAGCACCACTTGGACACGGCAGATGATGGCACCGGTCTCCGGCAGAAGGAAGCAGAGGTTAGAAAACTCATTGGACGGTGAGCCACTGAGCTGTATAGACTTAGAGGACAAGTGAGGACTTGGTTTTGGGCTCTGCAGGACGGTCTGGGATCTGGGACATAAGGGCATGGGGAGAAGACATCCACTAATGTAAAGTTCAGCCCTGGACACCACCAACCCCCACCCTTTCCACTGGGTCCTGAAACAAGTCCAGACACATCTGTACTCAGTCTGGATGGTGCTCTGGTCAGCGTCTGTTCCCCATGTCAGGGGCAGCTGAAACTAAAACTTGGCTGCAGGTTTAAAGAGCAATATTCTTTCTCTGCTGTCTGGGGATTGCCAGGACATGCCTGGAGCCAGCACTGGGCATGACAGTAAGTGAACCACTAGCTTAATAGCCGGGCTGGCACCGGGAAACCTGGAACAGATACAGCCAGCACTCAAAGTTGACTGTCAACATCACGGGCTGCGACTGCTGCAAGTATTTCTCAGGGGAGAAGTCCACTTAATACTGAGACCACTCAAGCAGCTAAGAGAAGACGCACATGAAGTGGTCATTAGAAGTGAACACATTCATAATGCATGTATTTTTTGACTTCTCCAGTGCGTTCAACACCATCCGCCCTGCTCTGCTGGGTGAGGAGCTGACAGTGATGCAGGTGGATGCTTCCCTGGGGTCATGGATTATTGATTACCTGACTGGCAGACCACAGCACGTGCACTTGCAACACCGTGTGTCAGACAGAGTGGTCAGCAGCACTGGGGCTCCACAGGGGACTGTCCTGTCACCCTTTCTCTTCACCATCTACACCGCGGACTTCAACTACTGCACAGAGTCTTGCCATCTTCAGAAGTTTTCTGATGACTCTGCCATAGTTGGATGCATCAGCAAAGGAGATGAGGCTGAGTACAGGGCTACGGTGGGAAACTTTGTCACATGGTGCGAGCAGAATCATCTGCAGCTTAATGTGAAAAAGACTAAAGAGCTGGTGGTGGACCTGAGGAGGGCTAAGGCACCGGTGACCCCTGTTTCCATCCAAGGGGTCAGTGTGGACATGGTGGAGGATTACAAATATCTGGGGATATGAATTGACAATAAACTGGACTAGTCTAAGAACACAGAGGCTGTCTACAAGAAGGGTCAGAGCCATCTCTATTTCCTGAGGAGACTGAGGTCCTTTAACATCTGCCGGACGATGTTCAGGATGTTCTATGAGCTTGTGGTGGCCAGTGCTATCATGTTTGCTGTTGTGTGCTGGGGCAGCAGGCTGAGGGTAGCAGACACCAACAGAATCAACAAACTCATTCGTAAGGCCAGTGATGTTGTTGGGGTGGAACTGGACTCTCTGATGGTGGTGTCTGAAAAGAGGATGCTGTCCAAGTTGCATGCCATCTTGGACAACGACTCCCATCCACTCCATAATGTACTGGTTAGGCACAGGAGCACATTCAGCCAGAGACTCATTCCACCGAGATGTAACACTGAGTGTCGTAGGAAGTCATTCCTGCCTGTGGCCATCAAACTTTACAACTCCTTCCTCGGAGGAGACACCCTGAGCCAACAGGCTGGTCCTGGACTTATTTCCACTTGGCATGATTAACTTATTATTATTTAATTATTTATGGTTTTATATTGCTATATTTCTACACTATTCTTGGTTGGTGTGGCTGTAATGAAACCCAGTTTCCTTCGGGTTCAATAAAGTACGTCTGTCTGTCTTTCTTATAGAACAATATCCCTACATGCACGTAAATGCACAACGAAGAGCAGATCAACATAGAGTGATAGTAAAAAGTAACCTAATTCCTGTCGAGATGTTAAACCAAATAAAACATGAAGTTGCACAAGAGTTAGAAAGAAATCAGCCTGAAGACCACGACAATTCTACGCAAGAAAATAATGAAGATACAACCCACCGAAGCACAGATGAAAATACAATTATTTCAACTGCTTCACAATCAGACATTGACAGCAACAACACAGATTCAGAGCCTCTGCAGAATGCTGATGATGAAACTGAGCTTATGGACAAGATTATCCCAATATTTAAAATCACACCTACAGAATATATGAGCATTGACTCAACAAGAAGACCTCCTCAGTCACTGCAATGTGAAAGCACCAGTTAAAGCCATCTCCGGCCTGCTTGTTTTCATTTAATATATATGTAGTTGTGCACAGACACAACAAAATCCATTTTAATGGATTCTTTTGGCATAATATATTGGTCTAAAGTTGATTAGGAAAATTTACAAAGGAGGATAAGAAATGAAATGAGAAATATTAGATAACACTATGTACACTTGAATGTGCTTAGATTAACAGGAAGAGGAAGATTAAGAGGAAGAGGAATAACAGAGTTTACAAAAAAGTTTACACAACAGTCATATAAAACCTCTAAAGCCGTACGTTCATCAAGGAAAGCAGGATTCAGCACTCCACGCAAGCATATGCAATTCTGTTAAGAAGTGTACACAACTAAACTTAAATTAGAACACTCCCAGAAAAATGAAGACATCATCACTATTAAAGAGAAAGCTAACCAATGGAAGAGCGTGACCCTCCATGGAAGACATCAACGCGATCTGAGCAAACTGGTTGTTGACAAGGAAGCAATGAATGCCTGGCTCAGAGTTGGTGACCTCTTCCCCGAAACAGAAGGGTTCTTTCTGGCAACACTGGACCAGGTGGTAAAGGCAAACAATTATCAAAAATACATAGTAAAAGACAAACAAAGTTAAGATGATAAATGTAGAAAATGCTAAGGGAAGTCAGAAAGAGTCTAATACATTACAGGATCCTGCAGCAGTTTAACTCAATCTGATTACTTACACAGGCACAATCAAATGGCAAACCTCACTCACCAAAATCTTGCTTTAAAGCCCAAACTTCTGAAAAAGCATATTTCTTACTATAAGTACAAGCCTGATCCTGTTTTAGAGCCAGAGCCCCCACAAATTATATTATAACTGACTGGTTATTACAGATTGGACAATCCATAATAACCGTCTGGATATAATTTTACAGGAAAACAAACAAGAACAACTTAGTTAATAGATATAACCGTTACAAACTCACATGACCTACAGAAATCAGAAAGTGAAAGACTCCAGAAGTATGCAGAATTAAAAGAGGAAATTGAAAGACTTTGGAACATGAACTGGGTATACATTGTCCCAAAAGTAATGTGTCTACAACTGCTAGACTACCACATTATCCACAATCCTGGATAAAAGATTATGGGTGTTTACTCTATTAATGCCCCTTGCGATTTTATACAGATCAATAAGATAATCGCTCATTCTCTTACACTCCAAAGTCATAGCCAGTTCAACCTTTCCCTCTAACTCAGATCTCCTCCAGGAAGAGTTGCTGCAAATGCTCAGTTTGTTTTGAGCACAGAACATAAATATTTTTTTTTTGTGTTCTGAGTGTGATATATGTTTTGTGAGTGCACCATGGTTGTATAAACGTTCAGTCAGATGGGAATAAACTTGAACTTGAACTTGAAAGAAAGGGGGTCCAGAAACCCTCCATGTTTCCTCAGAAATTTATAAACTGATATAAATGTGAGGTGATCTGGTCGAGTCCAAATTCCCTCTAATATTTTTTACGGTTGTGCAGACCAACCATCGATCTGAGGAGGAAATTTTCATACAGGCTGAAAGCTGCGCAGCACTGTGTATTAATATTATATAAAATAAAATTCCAGCTGCAGGACAACAAAGGCTATGTGCTTGGGGACATTCCAGTAACTGTGCGGCTACACACCTGCACAGCTTAGAAGGAAGAATAGTTAGAATTAATCAGCTCTCGCTCTCTCTCTCTCTCTCTCTCTCGCTCTCGCTCTCTCTCTCTCTCTCTCTTTCTCTCTCTCTCTCTCTCTCTCGCTCTCTCTCTCTCTCTCTCTCTCTCTCTCTCTCTCTCTCTCTCTCGCTCTCTCTCTCACTCTCTCTCTCTCTCTCGCTCTCGCTCTCTCTCTCTCTCTCTCTCTCTCTCGCTCTCTCTCTCTCTCTCTCTTCGCTCTCTCTCTCTCTCTCTCTCTCTCTCTCTCTGGGTTCTTCCTGGAGGTCTGACACTGTACAGTGCTCATTGCTTACGATATTATTTTGGAAGTGGAACCTGATATGTTCAGCCTCACCAGAGAACGATGCCCCTTAGGAATTTCCTCAGCAAGAGGCACAACCACCAAACATTGTGAAGATTGAAGTAGAAATGCTTTTGAATGTTGTGAACCAAGAATGTGGGGTTTAATTAAGAGAAATCAGCCATAATGGCCGAGCAGTTAAAAGAGTTAAGTGGCATTTATGTGATTGGACCAGGTCATGTCATTGGTGATATTTACTCATAGGAACTTGAAGGTCCCAGCCCTCTCAGTGCTGATGGGACACGAGGGTACGTGTGCCACTCCCCCCCTTCCGAAAGTCAATGACTGGCTCTTTTGCTTTGCTTGATTTCATTCTGAATTCTGTTATCGTTTCAGGGCGGCATGGTTGTGTGACAGTTAGTGCATCACTTTACAATGCCAGCTTTCTCTGACTGGGGTTCAGTTCCCGGCTCTGCCAGTTAGGAGGGTGTCTGTTCTGCCTGTGACTGCGTGGGCTTCCTCTGGCTGCCTCAGTTTCCTCCCATTTTCCCGTCTTTCGTTGGCTCTTCTCAACATTACTTACCCTTGTTGCTGATCGCTATGATGATCTGGCCCACATCTTTAATTAATTGTCCAATTCTGTTTGCACTTATGCATCCAGAGCGGGGCTGTGCTGGAGAGTTCAGGCTAAATATCAGATAGTTTAAATGATATTGTTGAAAGAACAGTTAGGGTTAAACATTGGCTCTTCTCTCTGGGGAAAAAATAGGAACTGATTTATCTGCACTTTGAATATTCTCATTCAACCTGCACTTCTTTTATTTCACAAGTTAACTTTATTCTGCTTCTGGGTTCAATTCTGCTGCTGTCTGTAAGGAGTTTGCACATTCTCCCCATGACCATGTGAGATTCTTCCCATTGCTCCAGTTTCCTCCCACATTCTAAAGATGTGTGGGTGAGTAGGTTAATTGGTCACATGGGTGTAACTGGGTGCTGTGGGCTTAATGGACTGGAAAGACCAATTACTCTGCTGTATCCCCAAATAAAAATCATAAAAAATATAAAAGACGAAAGCCATGAATATAACTTTTGCATTCATGGTCATTACATTCAGTTGTGAAATCTTTTTTCGAAAACAAACGGACAAACGTACATAGCCCTGTGCCACTCTTGTTGTTGCCAGGCCCCTTCCATTGTTCATTGTGTCCACACATGAAGGAGTTAAAAGGAAGTGAGTAATATTGGGTACACTTTTGCCCCCACTCTCAGGGGACTCATGCGCTGTGATGCATCAGATTCACATGATCCTGACCCTCACATGTACTGGAAGATGTCCAGGATGATTACTGAGGCAGAAGAGCGAGGAACAGGCCACACCTCTGCCATACAGCAGCCCTGAGATCACCTCATCTAGTGGCCAGGCTCTTCTCAGTTATTGACAGAGAGTGACATTCCCATCGACACAGTTTCTGTTTCACCCTCCTAATCTGTTCCAGCCAGTTCTTGTTACTACCTGCATTTTGCATTTTCTTGTCACTGTGAATACTTGTCAATAAGTTGCAATGCCTGAGAAGTCACGTACCACATCCATGCACAGGCACAAAGTGGGAAGGGAACTAGTAGCACTTGTTCTTCCAGTTCCGCTACAAATTTCACAAGATTGCTACAAAATAAGTGATAAGCACATCACCTACCCCTGACCTCATGAGGAACCCTACCAATGGGTTTAACTAATCAGAGATTGGATTGGCAAGACACAAATAGAAGACAGAGTGATTCAGACAGGGAGAGGCAAACTAAGGAGGCAAATGGGGGGAGAGAAAGGAAGGCCCCTGGTTGCTGTTCTGACAGGGAATATCCAAACTGTGCCAAGGAAAATGATTGCAAATCTAACTTATTGGATTCATGCATTCCTGGCTACACAAGCTCTTAAAGGCATGTTTTTGAAATCAATCAACATGCAATTATTTGGCCAGTAAAAAAAATAAAAGGCAGTATCAATGCGGTAAGAGTAAAGAATGGTTCAGACCTTATTACTGTCTATATAACCAGGACAGGGTTACTAAGGATGCGTTCGACAACCCCTTTCCTGAATCCACATGCCTTCCCAATCCAGCTATATTACATCAATTTCAAGATTCTCATTTTTCTGTCCAGTTTTTAGATAGATAGATAGATATTTGTGGATTCTGATTAATTTGGCAATCAGCTAATCGGGACAGTCGCTTATTTAGGACAACTCTTAAAGAACAAAATAATTGAGAAAATAGCCGGGATTCTGTTAATTTATTTGGGACACTGTGCTGCTTAATTGGGACAGGAGACTGCTGATGAACAGTTTCTAGCTGGTAGTTGCATGCACTTGTGTGGCCATTCTTAGAACTAACATTTTTAAATGTCAATTTCATGTGTTCAAAACCAGTAATTTCCATCACTGATCGTGGCTAGACATAAGCAGTAAGACAATCCAGAACTGTTTTGCTCTCTGCGATTTCAAGCATACCAGATGTCCAGAAACAGCCTGGAGTGAAAATTAAACAATTTTGCTACTTCAACAAGTTAGGCACTATGAAGAATTTGAAGGCATTGTCAATTATCATGAACATTACAATGAAAGTCAAAATTTGGAGGATGCAGTAATCAAAAGCATTGAAGGAAGGTGGCCTGTTATCTGCATTAGGAGTCTGCACTGATTTTGTTCATTTACAGTTAATCAAAAGAACACAGCAGTGTACACTGGATGAATTCCTCCATTGATAACTATTTCTTGGTGTTCACCTGGCAGAGAATCTCACCTGGTCCCTCAACACCAGCTCCATAGCCAAGAAAGCCCAGCAACGTCTCTACTTTCTGCGAAGGCTGAGGAAAATCCATCTCCCTCCCCCCCCCTCCCCCAATCCTCATCACATTCTACAGAGGATGGATCGAGAGCATCCCAAGCAGCTGCATCACTGCCTGATCCGGAAATTGCACCATCTTGGATCACAAGACCCGGCAGCGGATAGTGAGGTTAGCTGAGAAGATCATCGGGGTCTCTCTTCCCACTATTACAGATATTTACACCACACGCTGCACCTGCAAAGCTAACAGTATTGTAATTTGTCCTCTACTGTGCCTATTGTCTTGTTGATTAATTATTGTACTGGCCTGCACTGTTTTGTGCACTTTATGTAGTCCTGTGCAGGTCTGTAGTCTAGTGCAGTTTTTATGTTGTTTTATGTAGTCTAGTGTAGCCTTGTGCTGTGTCGCATAGTCTAGTGTAGTTTTGTGTTGTTTCAAGTAGCACCAGGGTCCTGGAGGAACGTTGTTTTGTTTTTACTGTGTACTGTACCAGCAGTTTATGGTCGAAATGACAATAAACTTGACTTGACTGGGCACTCCCAGAGAGAAACATGAGCTGAGCTGTCACCTCAATTGGTTTGCAAGCTACCATGAAGGAAACAGTGCTTGAGAAGATGAGGTCTGAAGGCAAATAAATCAACTGGACCAGATTGACTACACCTCAGTGTTCTAAAAGAGGTAGTTGTGAGAGAATGTGGACGTGTTAGTGATGCTCTTTCAAGAATCTCTAGATTCTGGAACGGTTCCAGAGGATTGGGAATTGCAAATGTCTCTCCGCTCCTTAAAAATGGAATGAGAGAGAAGAAATTATAGACGAGTTAGTCTGGCTTCAGTGCTTGGGAAGATGTTGGAGTCAATTGTTAAGGATGAGGTTTCGGGGCACTTTGGAGGCATATGATAAAATAGGCCAAAGTCAGCATGGTTTCCTTAAGAGGAAATCTTGCCCCAAAGGTCTCAAAGGTACATTTAATGTCAGAGAAATGTATACAATATAAATCCTGAAATATTTTTCTTCACAACCATCCACGAAAACAGAGGAGTGCCTCTGAAGAATGAACGACAGTTAAATGTTAGAACCCCAAAGACCCCCCCCCCCCAGTTCCCCTCCCTCCTGCACGTAAGCAGCAGCAAGCAACAATCCCCCCCCCACCGGCAAAGAAAAGCATCAGCACCTGCCACTGAGCACTCAAGCGTGAGCAAGGCAACAGCAAAGACACAGACTTGCAGTACTCCAAAGACTACATTGTTCACCCAACATTTGACATACCACAGGCCCTCTCTCTCCCTAATAAGGGAGAAAGAGGTACCTCCATTTCACAGCAAGAAGGCAGACATTACAAACAACTCACTGGTTATTATGTTAGAAGTCTGTTGCTCTGTTTTTTCCGAGCTCTGTGCCCAAAGATCGTGGGTCACTGGGCACACAGCTTTAGATCTTCCATCTCCCATGACACACTAGTCCGCTGCTTGGACACCAACCTCCGACCCCCCCCCATCTCTAGAGCCACAAAAATTTTGTCATCTGAAGGCGAGTGGAGCTCTTGGCAAGCCGAACAACGGCCAGTTACGAAACCCCGAGAGCGGGTCCCATCCCTGCTAAGAACCGTAGTCAGCGTGTAACTCCATGTCAGGTCTTCAAAAGAACCCGGAAAGGGAAAAATAAAGATATTAAAGATAGAAATAGAACTGTTTCCGAAGATGCAAACAAAGGAGTCGCCGTTAGGTGTCATTAACCCTCCTAAACTCCACCTGACAAATCTATTGGAATTCTTTGAGAAAATAGAAGGCAGGATAAACAAAGGACAGTCAGCGGATGATGATAAGAGCCCATGGTATTGTAGGATAGTTTCTAGCACCGACAGAAGATTGACTGACTGGCAGGAGGCCAAGAGTGGGAATAAAGGGGACCTTTACTGGTTGGCTGCTGGTGGCTAGTGGTGTTCCACAGGGGTCTGTGTTGGACTGCTTCTTTTCACATTATATGTGAAGGATTTGGATGATGGAATTTATTGTCTTTGTGGCCATGTTTGTGGATGATATGAAGATGGGTGGAGGGACAGGTAGTGTTGAGGAAGCAGGGAGTCTGCAGAAGGACTTAAACAGATTGGGAGAATGGGAAAGAAGTAGCAAATGGCATATATTATCATCCACTTTGGTGGAAAGCATAAATGTGTAGACTGTTTTCTAAATGGGGAGAAGATTTAAAAATCAGAGGCGAAAAGGGACTTGAAAGTCTTTGTGCAGGATTCCCATTTTGAGCCAGCTCCACCATTCAATCACGGCTGATACTTCTTATTTTCCTTCCTCAGCACCGCTCCCTGGCCTTCTCCCTGTAACCTTTGATGCCATGGCCAATCAAAACCTCTCAATATTGGCCTTAAATACACCCAATGACCCGATCTCCACAGCTGCCTGTGGCAACAGATTCCACAAATTCACAACCTCCTGGTTAAATTTCTCCACATCTCTGTGTTAGATGGATGTCCCTCTATCCTGAGGCTGCACCCTCTTGTCCTAGACTCCCCCATCATGGGAAATATCCTTTCCACATCTACTCTATCTAGGCCTTTCAAAATTTGGAGGTCTTCAATGAGATCCCTCCGCCCACCAATCCTTCTAAATTTCAGCATGTACAGGCCCAGATCTATTAAATGGTTATCATATGATAAACCTTTCATTCCCAGAATCACCTTTGTGAACTGCCTCTGGACCCTCTCCAATGCCAGCACACCTTTTCTTAGATAAGGAGCACAAAACTGTTCACAATATTCAAGATGAGGACTCACCAGTGCCTTATAAAGCCTCAGCATCACATCCCTGCTCTTATATACTAGACCTCTTGAACTGAATGCTAACATTGCATTTGCCTTCCTCACTACCAACTCAACCTGCAAGTTAACCTTTGATGTGTTATGCACAAGGACTCCCCAGTCCCTTCGCATCTCAGATTTTTGTATTTTCTCTTTTAGAAAATAGTCTGCACATTTATTTCTACCAAAGTTCTTGGCCATACAGTTTCCAACATTGTATTTCATTTGCCATTTTCTTGCCCATTCTCCTAATCTGTCTAAGTCCTTCTGCAGCCTTCCTGACTCCTCAACACTACCTGCCCCTCCACCAATCTTTGTATCATCTGCAAATTTGGAAACAAAGTAATCTACTTCATCATCTAAATCATTGATAGAATAAAAAAACAGTTCCAACACTGACCACTGTGGAACACCACTGGTGACTGGCAGCCAACCAGGAAAGGATCACTTAATTCCCACTCACTGTCTCCTACCAATCAGCCAATGCTCTAGCCATGTTAGTAATTTTCCTGTTATACCATGAGTTCTTAACTTGGCAAGAAGCCTCATGTGTGCTACCTTGTCAAAGGTCATCTGAAAATCCAAATATACGACATCCACTGCGTCCCCTTTACCTATCCTGCTTGTAATCTCCTCATAGAATTCCAACAGATTTTCCCTTAAGGAAACCATGCTGACTTTGTCTTATCTTGTCCTGTGTCACCAAGTACTCCATAACCTCATTGTTAATAATTGACTCCAACATTTTCCCAGCCACCGAGGTCAGGCTAACTGGCCTAAAATTTCCAGTCTGCTGCCTCCGAAGAATAATAAATCAACATAATGGAATGGCAGAGCAGACTGGATTGGCTGAATAACCTAACTCTTCTCCTACATCTTCTGCTCTTATGGCCTTACAGTCTTATTTCCATGAAACTTCAGCTAATTGGGGCAGCTGCTTAATTGGCTTTGTGCAGACACTGAGAATGCATCTTTAGTGTGGCATGCTGGAGGTGCACATTTTCTATGAGGTGCTGGATGCAGTCTATTTACTGGGGCAGCACGTTAGCATGAAGTTTTACAACTCTAGCTACTGGAAGATTAGGGTTCAATTCCCACTGCTGTTAATAAGGAATTTGTGTGTTATCCCCATGACCCTATGGGTTTCCTCTGGGTGCTCCGATTTCCTCCCACATTCCATGTGTTTATGGGCTAGGGTTTATGAGCTGTGAACATGGTATGTTGGCCGGGGAAGCAGGATGATACCTGAGTGCTGTCCCAGCACAAATTTGGACTTCCAATAATTTCAACTCTTCCCCCTTTCTCCCTTCTTCCATTCTCCATTCTGACTGTCCACTTACCCCTTCTCTTCTTTTCACCTGCCCATTGCCTCTCTGATGCTCTTCATCCCTCCCTTTCATCCATGTTCCTCTCTCCCCTCCTATCAGATTCTTTCTTCTTCAGCCCTTTACCTTTCCACCTATCTCCTCCCAGTTTCTCACTTCATCCTGCTCCCTCACCCACCCACCGTCCCCCTCACCTGTTCACGCTTGTCACCTGCCAGCTTGTACTCCGCCCCCTCCCTATCTTCTTATTCTAGTTTCTTCTCCAGCCGTGCGATGAGAAAAGCACAACAGGACCTCTTTCACCTCAGATGGTTGAGGAACTTTGGTATGGGCCCCCAAGTTCTAAGAACTTCCTACAGGAGTACTGTTGTGAGAGCATCCTGACTGGCTGCATCACTGCCTGGTATGGGAACTGTACCTCCCTCAATCGCAGGACTCTGCAGAGAGTGGTGTGGACAGCCCAGCGCATCTGTAGTTTTGAACTTCCCATGATTCAGGATATTTACAAGAAACAGGTGTGTAAAAAGGGCCCGTAGGGTCATTGGGGACCCAGGTCACCCCAACCACAATCTCTTCCAGCTGCTACCATCTGGGAAGTGGTACCGCAGCATAAAAGCCAGGACCAACAGGCTCCGGGACAGCTTCTTCCAGACTGATGAACTCAAGCGGACGTGAGTGTACTCTATATTACATTGACTCTTCTATTCATTATAAATTGCTGTGAATGCACATTGCACATTCAGATAGAGACATAACATAAAGATTTTTACTCCTCATGTATGTGAAGGATGTAAGAAATAAAGCCAATTCAATTCAATTCAAATTCCCCTTCCTTTCCAGTCCTGATGAAGGTTCTCTGAAACTTCAATTGTTTGTTCTCCTCCATAGATGCTGTCTGATCTGCTGAGTTCCTCAAGAATTTTGTTTGAGTTATTTGGACTGCGTTGGCTGTTGATGGAAACAACACATTTCACTGTACGTTTCGATATGTCAATGGGCAAATGACAAATAAAGCTAATTTTTAAATTTTTAATCTTTTCTCCAGCCTCTTTTGTTCAGCTTCACCTGCTCCAGATACAGAGGCAGTGAATCCCCTTTGAATTGAAGGGGGTCTCCCTGTGTCTGGGATTGTCCACCATTAGAAAGAAGAGGAGACTTCTCAGTCTGATGCAGTCTGATCTCAAAAGGTGGGCTATAGTGAAAGGCGCAGTGACAGACTGCCTTCCTCTTCCTCTGACTGCATTGACTTCAATGGTAGGACCCCATGAATTGGAGTGACAGAGTATTAATGAAATGCAAATTCCACACCTCCTATGATGTGTTCCAATGTATGATTCATGCAAAAGTGTATACGTGTGTGTGTGTGTGTGTGTGTGTGTGTGTGTGTGTGAGAGAGAGAGAGAGAGAGAGAGAGAGAGGGGGGGGGGAGAGAGAGGGGGTAGAGAGAGAGAGAGAGAGTGAGATAGAGATAGAGAGAGAGGGACAGAAAGGGATAGAGAGATAATTTTAGAGAGCGACAGAGATAGAGAGAGATAGGAACAGAAGGAGAGGGAAAGGGAGGAGAGGGGAGAGAGAGAGAGAGAGGGAAAGTGATTGAGTGAGAGATTGTTAGAGAGAAAGATAGAAATAGAGAGAGAGAGACAGAGAGAGGGAGAAAAAGGGATAGAGATAGTTAGAAAGATAGATAGAGAGAGATAGAGAGAGTGCGAAAGGAAGAGAGAGATAGAGATAGAAGGAGAGATAAGGAGGGAGGGGAGTAAGGAAGTGGAGGGAGAGAGAAGAGTGAGAGAGAGAAAGAGAGAGGGGAGCAGAAGGGAAGAGGAAAAAAGGGAAGGGGACGAGAGGGGAGAGGGATGGAGAGGGGGAGAGAGAGAGATTGGTGAGGACAAGGTCAGATCAGATTATCATCTTATTCAACGGCAGAGCAGGTTCAAAGGTCATGTTATGTATTTACATTCTGTGCTGTCTTGTGTTCTCAGTTGCCACAGTCTAGATAGAAGGAGATGTCCTGGTTATCATCACTGTGTGTATTTGAGTAAGTGTGCATGTTCAGTGTGTAAGTGCACATGCATGTGTGTACATTGATGTTTGGATATGGTCACTGATGTGAGTATGTGTGAGTGTGTCTTTGAGTGTGTTTGCATTCCGTGTGAGCATGGATGTGTAGATGTATGAATGTGTGTGTGCTTGACAGATGGGATTGTTTGTTTTTGCTGATTTTAATCATAAATCATTACATAGAACATAGAACATTTCAACTGTTCTTAATAACAAGAACCTGAGGGGCAGCTTTTTCACACAGAGGGTGGTGTGTTCATGGAATGAGCAGGTATATTAACATCATTTATGTACTAGATAGCACAGAGGGATATGGTCAAAGCACAAGCAAATGGGAGTAGCTCAGATGGGCATCTTGTTCTGCATGGAGTGGTTGGGCAGAAAAGGTCTGCTTCTGTGCTCTATACCTCTTTGATTCTTACACTCAGTGGACCCAGATTCCATCCGTTCATTCTTGGCATTGATCTCTCTGCTCTCAGTCAAGAGCCCGCTCTGTCTGCCCTGTGGGGTTGCCCAGGTCCCTTCTTGTGAAGGGATCTCTCTCAATGTGTCCAGTTCCACCACTCCGACCTCAAGCCTGGTGCACCTGTGCACTCGTACAGCTGTAAGCTCATCTCGAAGGGCAGGCCACCTTCCTGCGTGGTTTGAATTTAGTGGTGAATTCCTCTTTCTGAAGGACAAGTATGACATCAGCCAGTGCTGCGTACTCTCAGTGGGTTTGTCAGACTCCTCCAGTTACTCAGAATCGCTGGGTGCCAGTGGGAAAGTAATGGTGATCATGTGATTTCAAATGCTCCCTTGCCACATCGTACATTCACTAATCACACATGACCACAGGCATCCTGTGTTTTCCATCAGTGTGGGTTCCACCCCCTCACAACCCTCAGCCAAAATTAGCTAAGGCAGTGAGAAGAGAATACAGAGTCCAGGGAAGGCAGGCTGGTTTTCATGATGTGCTGAGCTGTGTTCACAACTGTCTGGAAATTCTTGCAGCGTTGTGTTTGAAGCACAGATTAGTTTACAGGGAGAAGGCAGGAGAACGGAGTTGAGGGGGAAATGGCATGATTAAATGGCAGAGCAGGTTTGATGGGCGAATTGCCTAATTGAAGTATCATGAACTTAAGATGCATCAGGTTAAGTATAAACTAGATTGCAAGGGGGCAGGGTGAGCAGCCAGATGTCGTGGTACACATTGGTACCAATGACATAGGAAGAAAGAGTGAGGAGGTCCTAAAGAGTGAGTATAGAGAGCTTGGTAGGAAGTTAAAAAGCAGGACCTCGAGGGTGGTAATCACGGGATTGCTACCTGTGCCACATGCCAGTGAGGGTAAGAATAGGGTGCTCTGGAGGATGAACACATGGCTGAGTAACTGGTGTAGGGGGCAGGGTTTCCGATTTCAGGATAATTGGGACCTCTTCTGGGGCAGGTGGGACCTGTACAAGAGAGTTGGGTTACACCTGAATTACAAGGGGACCAATATACTTGCAGGGAGGTTTGTTAGTGCTATTGGCGGGAGGGGTTTAAACTAGATTTGCAGGGGGATGGGAACCAGAGTGCCAGAGTAGATAGTGGAGTGGGGGTGAATATAAATGATGTTAAAGGTTCATGCAAAGTCACAAATAGAAGGGTTGTGTGTGGTGGTAATAATCTTCTGAGGTGTGTCTATTTCAATGCGAGAAGTATTGTGGGGAAGGCTGATGAGCTGAGGGCGTGGATTGATACGTGGAATTATGACAGTGTAGCCATTAGTGAAACTTGGCTACAGGAGGGGCAGGACTGGCAGCTTAATGTTCCAGGGTTCCGATGTTTCAGATGTGATAGAGGCAGAGGGATGAAGGGTGGAGGGGTGGCATTGCTAGTCAGGGAAAATGCTACAGCAGTGCTCAGGCAGGACAGATTAAAGGGCTTGTCTACCGAAGCCATTTGGGTGGAGCTGAGAAACAGGAAAGGTATGACCACATTAATAGGGTTGTATTATAGACCACCCAATAGTCAGCGAGAATTGGAGGAGCAAATCTGCAGAGAGATAGCAGACAACTGCAGGAAGCATAAATTTGTGATAGTAGGGGATTTTAATTTTCCACATATTGATTGGGACTCCCATACTGTTAAAGATCTAGATGGTTTAGAGCTTGTAAAATGTGTTCAGGAAAGTTTTCTAAATCAATATGTAGAGGTACCAGCTAGAAAGGATGCAATATTAGATCTCCTATTAGGAAACAAGTTAGGCCAGGTGACGGAAGTGTGTGTAGGGTAACACTTTGGTTCTAGTGATCATAACATCATTAGTTTCAACTTGATCATGGATAAAGATAGATCTGGTCCTCGGGTTGAAGTTTTAAACTGGAAAATGGTCAAAATTGAAGAAATGAGAAAGGATCTAAAAAGCGTGGATTGGGACAGGTTGTTCTCTGGCAAGGATGTCATTGGTAAGTGGGAGGCCTTCAAAGGAGAAATTTTGAGAGTGCAGTTTGTATGTTCCTGTCAGGATTAAAGGCAAAGTGAATAAGAATAAGGAACCTTGGCTCTCTCGGGATATTGGAATTCTGATAAAGAAGAAGAGAAAGATGTATGACTTGCATAGGAAACAGGGAGCAAATAAGGTATTTGAGGAGTATAAAAAGTGCAAAAAAATACTTAAGAAAGAAATCAGGAGGGCTAAAAGAAGACATGAGGGAGCTTTGACAGTCAGGGTGAAGGATAATCCTAAGATCTTCTACAGGTATATTAAGAGCAAAAGGATAGTAAGGGATAAAATTGGTCCTCTTGAAGATCAGAGTGGTTGGCTATGTGTGGAACGAAAAGAAATGGGGGAGATCTTAAATGGTTTTTGTGCATCTGTATTTACTAAGGAAACTGGCATGGAGTCAATGGAAGTAAGGGAAACAAGTAGTGAGGTCATGGAACCTATACAGTTTGAAGAAGAGGAGGTGCTTGCTGTCTTGAGGCAAATCAGAGTAGATAAATCCCCAGGACCTGACAAGGTATTCCCTCGGACCTTGAAGGAGACTAGTGTTGAAGTTGCAGGGGCCCTGGCAGATATATTTAAAATGTCGGTATCTACGGGTGAGGTGTCGGAGGATTGGAGGATAGCTCATGTTGTTCCGTTGTTTAAAAAAGGCTCTAAAAGTAATCCGGAAAGTTATAGGCCAGTAAGTTTGACATCAGTAGTTGGAAGGAATACTAAGAGATAGGATCTCCAAGTATTTAGATAGAAAGGGACTTATTAGGGTGAGTCAACATGGCTTTGTGCATGCTAGGTCATGTTTAACAAATCTATTAGAGTTTTTCGAGGAGGTTACAAGGAAAGTGGATGAAGGGAAGGAGGTGGATGTTGTCTACATGGACTTCAGTAAGGCCTTTGACAAGGTCCCGTATGGGAGGTTAGTTAAGAAGATTCAGTCGCTAGGTATACATGGTGAGGTAGTAAACTGGATTAGACATCGGCTCAAAGGGAGAAGTCAGAGAGTGGTAGTGGAGGATTGCTTCTCTGAGTGGAGGCCTGTGACTAGTGGTGTGCCACAGGGATCAGTGCTGGGTCCATTGTTATTTGTCATCTATATCAGTGATCTGGATGATAATGTGGTAAATTGGATCAGCAAATTTGCTGATGATACAAAGACTGGAGGTGTAGTGGACAGTGAGGAAGGTTTTCAAGGCTTGCAGAGGGATTTGGACCAGCTGGAAAAATGGGCTGAAAAATGGCAGATGGAGTTTAATACAGCCAAGTGTGAGGTATTGCACTTTGGAAGGAAAAACCAAGGTAGAACATACAAGGTAAATGGTAGGACACTGAGGAGTGCAGTAGAACAGAGGGATCTGGGAATAGAGATACAAGATTCCCTAAAAGTGGTGTCACAGCTAGATGGGATAGTAAAGAGAACTTTTGGTACATCGGCCTTTATAAATCAAAGTATTGAGTATAAGAGTTGGAATGTTATGGTGAGGTTGTATAAGGCATTGGTGAGGCCGAATTTGGAGTATTGCATGCAGTTTTGGCCACTGAATTACAGGAAGGATATTAATGAGGTTGAAAGGGTGCAGAGAAGGTTTACAAGGATGTTGCTGGGACTTGAGAAACTGAATTCCAGAGAAAAGTTGAATAGGTTAGGACTTTATTCCCTGGACCATAGAAGAATGAGGGGAGATTTAATTGAGGTATGTAAAATTACGATGGGTATAGATAGAGTGGATGCAAGCAGGCTTTTACCACTGAGGCTAGGGGAGAAAAAAACCCAGAGGACATGGGTTAAGGGTGAAGGGGGAAAAGGTTAAAGGGAACATTAGGGGGAGCTTCTTCACATAGAGAGTGGTGGGAGTGTGGAGTGAGCTGCCAGATGAAGTTGTAAATGCAGGCTCACTTTTAACATTTAAGAAAAACTTGGACAGGTACATGGACAAGAGGTGTATGGAGGGATATGGTCCAGGTGCAGGTCAGTGGGACTAGGCAGAAAAATGGTTCGGCACAGCCAAGAAGGGCCAAAAGGCCTGTTTCTGTGTTGTAATGTTCTATGGTTCATAGCATATAAAATGAAGATATTATGCAACCTCATTTGCTCTATGTCATAATTCCCCTTTCCCTCCTGTTATCAGAGGTAAATGTTTTATGCAGAACATAATGAGTGTGTGAAATGCCCTGCCAGGAGCACTGGTGGAAGCAGATACATTAGAGAAATTTAAGAAACTCTTAGATAGGCACATGGATGATAGAAAATGGCGGGTTATGTAGGAAGAAGGATTAGATTGATTTTGGGGTAGCTTAAAAGGTTGGCACAGCATCATGGGGCAAATGGCCTGCATTGTGCTGTGGTGTTCTATGGTCAAAGTAAATTTATTATCTCAGTGTGTATATGTTACCAAATACTATATTGAGATTCATTTACTTGTGGGCATTCACAGTAGATACAATGAAAAGGAGAGTCCATTAATCAGGAGGATATTTCTGGTTGGCTGGCTATGACTGAGTGTGTTCCACAGGGGCTGGTGTTGAGATTGTTTCTTTTTACGTTATATGTCAATGATCTGGATGATGGAATTGATGGTCTTGTGGCCAAGTTTGCAGATGTTGCAAAAATAGGTGGACGGGTAAGTAGCGTTGAGGAAGCAGGGAGTCTGCTGAATGACTTGGGCAGATTTGGGGAATGGAAAAAGAAGTGACAGACTGGATACAGTGTAGGGAAGTGTATGGTGATTCACTTTGGCAGAAGGAATAAAAGTGTAGACTATTTTCTAAACGGGGAGTAGATTCCGAAATCAGAGGTGCAAAGGCATTTGGGAGCCCTTGGCACATGATTCTTAAAGGTTAACTTGAAGGTTGAGTTTGTGGTAAGGAAGGCAAGTGCACTGCTAGAAATCATTTTGAGAGGACTAGAATGTGAAATTCAGGATATAATGCTGAGGTTTTATCAGGCATTGGTCAGACTACACTTGCGAGTGTTGTGAGCACTTCTTGGCTCTTTATCTAATGAAGGATGTGACATCCTTGGAGAAGGTCTCTGGAAGGTTCACACGAATGATCCCAAGAATTAAAGTTTGAGGAGTGTTTGATTGTACTGGGCCTGCACTTGCTGGAGTTTAGAACAATGAGGGGAGACCTCATTGAATCCTATAGAATATTAACAGGCCGCAACAGAGTGGACATGGGGAGAATGTTTCCTATAGTGAGGGAGTCTTGGATTAGAAGGTACAGCCTCAGATTACAAAAATGTCCCTTTAGAACAGAGATGAGGAGGAATTTCTTTTACTAAAGGGTGGTGGATCTTTGGACTTCATTGCCACATGTGGGTGTGGAGGCCAACTCAATGGATATTAGTTAAAGCAGACGTTGATAGGTTCTCGATTAGTAAGTAAGAGGGGTGATTGATAAGTTTGTGGCCCAAGGTAGAAGGAGTTGAGTTATACAGTTGTTAAATGCACACACAGGTCAACTCTTTGAGCAATTATGCAGAACGTTTGAAGTTAATAACTCATCTCATGCCTTAGGCCACAAAGTTAATAACTCATCTAATATCTTAGGTCACAAACTTATCAATCACCCCAATGAGTTATTAACTTCAAAGTTTCTGCATTTTCACTCAAAGAGTTGAACTGCATGTGCATATATTGAGAGCTGTATAACTCATCCCCTTCTACCTTAGGCCACAAACTTATCAATCACCCCTGTTGTGGACACTTTCTGGAGGTCCAAGATCTGTATGCTCCATGACTGCTGGACTAAGTGTGTAACTGTAGGAGGGGACTATGTTGAAAAATAAATGTGCTAGGTTTTCTAAAATTGACTCCTTCTACTCGAGGCCATGAACTTATCAATCACCCCTCGTACATCAAAGGTTACAGGGTAAAGGCAGGGGAATGGGTTTGAGAAGGAAAATAAATCAAATGGCTAAGCAGATTTGATGAGCCAAATGGCCTATTTCCATTGTATCTCTCATGCCCTTATGAATGGTAGAAGCTGACTGTACAGTGGAGCCAACAACAGGCACAAGGTAATCTCATCTCCATTACCTGGTAGAACTGCTGTGGACAGATAATTGACAGCTCTGAGCAGAGAATCTTCTACAAACATCTTTAACCTTGCAAACAATAATTAGATTTCACAAAGTGTTTAAATTCTTCTTAAGGTACCCTGAGCTGGTATCTTGATCCCCATAATCATCACCGTATGTTGATTTGTAAAATATTTTGTCTAGACAAGCTTCATTTCACCACAAGGATTTTCAGTCTCACTGAGGTAAAGAATGTACACTTTAATAAACCCTATCATTATTAAACAATCATTTCAAATCTGGTTAGCAAGAGGAATATAAACGATGCTTTTGAATTTAGGAACCCACATTTCCTGCAGCAATATTAAAACTAGTCCCACCTGACTTTAATTATTGTTAAACAACACAGAATTTAATGGATGCTGGTTACCTGTCTCTTACTTACATTGAATTACAGGCTGTGGACATCAGATAACTGATTCTGAATGAATGCTTGTAATTAGCTAAGGATGAAGAACTGTAAAATTAAATCAGCACCAGCCATTCCCATCAGAAAAGGTTATTAGTGGAGGCAGAGAGGGCCCAGAACAGTATTGGTCTACACAGGGAAAAAAAATCAGATTAGAAACACATCAAGAGAAGACCCAGTGATGAACCAGAGTAACTGAACTCATTTTTTTTTGTCCATGAGGTGACTTTGATATATGTGGGTTAAGGGATACTTGCATAAAACTAGAGATTAGTGGGTTTGACATCTCTCTGATGCTCCACCCTTCGTTTCCCATGACAGGTTAACCATTTTTATTTGTGAAAATGGTGGTCAGAGGGATGTTGTATGACTCCCTTCATGGTTTGCTGATGAATTCACACAAGCACATTTCAACTGATTTGTGGGTTGTTAATATTGAAAGGAATGAAAGAAATTTGATGCACTTTAAATGAGATGCAGTGTTCTACCTGAATGAGACATTTCATAAAACTTGATTATTGGTCCCTCTTGTCCCTTCCATCCCTCTTGATCCCCCCGCCCCCCTTCTATTGTTCTCAAAGTGGTTTAGATATTGGTCTTTCATTTTGGGGATTTGATTCCATGGGTAAGCTGGACTCAGATGACCAAGGCTCCGACAAAGAAACCCTTCATTATGTCTGAGATTCTACTATGTTGAGTCTAACCGAATCATCAACACTGATATAAGCACAAAGTCTGCAGATGCTGGAAATCCAACGCAATGCACCACAAATCGCTGGAGGAACTCAGCAGGCCAAGCAGCATCTATGGAAGTGATTAGATAGTATACATTTCAGGCTGAGACCCTTCTTCTGGATTGAGGAGGAAGGGGGAGGATGCCAGAATACAAAAAAAGTGGGGGGAGGGGAAGGAGGTTGGCTGGATGGTGATAGGTCGAGAGCTGAAGAGGAAGAAATCTAAGAGAAGAGTGGACCATAGGAGAAAGGGAAGGAGGAGGAGACCCAGGGGGGAGTAATAGGTGGGTGAGAAGAGGTAGAAATTAGAGTGGGGAATGGGGGGGGGGGTTTGGAAGGAGACATCAATATTCCTGCAATCAGGTTGGAGACTATCCAGATGGAGCACAAGGTGTTGTTCCTCCACCCTGAGGGTGGCTCCACCTTGGCACAAAAGGAAGCAATGGGCTAACACATTGGAAAGGGATTGGAATTAAAGTGTTTGGCCACTGAGAAGTCTTGTTTGTGGACAAACATCAACACTGATATAATATTCTCTTTTCTCCCTTCTTCCGTTGGGCAGAAGATACAAAAGTAGGAATGCAGACACCACCAGGCTCAAGGACAGCTTCTATCTGACTGTTACC
Source organism: Hypanus sabinus (assembly GCF_030144855.1). Lineage (NCBI taxonomy): Eukaryota > Metazoa > Chordata > Chondrichthyes > Myliobatiformes > Dasyatidae > Hypanus > Hypanus sabinus. The sequence continues at coordinate 23,920,539 of NC_082718.1, forward strand.
GGACTCTTGAACAGACCTCTTATGTCATCGGATGGACTCGACCTCCCAATCTATCTCGGCATGAGCTTGTTTTCCTGCACTGCAGTTTCTCCATAGCTGTTACACTTTGTTCTGTATTGTTATTGCATTATCTTATTCTACTTCAATGCACTGTGAACGGTATGCAAGACAAATTTTCATTGCACCTCAGTGCATGTGACAATAATAAACCAAATATCTAACCTTTGTTCAGAGTAAACAGTGGCATTGGAAAATTTTTCACTGTGATCGCTTCCTTTACAAGTTTGGGACGAAGGCTGATCCTAAAGTGAGTTGTGTTTGTCTGTACCTTGCTTCTGCTGCCTGATCCCCGACCTAGCAATGCCTTTTTCACCTACACCCCAGAAATACCCTCTTTCACATCACCGAGCATAAAACTTGCTTTCTCCACCCTCCCACCCACACCACCTCAATTCAAATCCTCCGTCTGCTCTCCAGAAAGGGCTTTCTTTTTAATATAAGGACTGCTACCTGACAGAAGAACAAAAATACAATAGGGGTCTTGATGACAAAACCTCCACAGGGACAAATTGAGCAATTCAGCATTGCATTGAGCTTCCTGTAATTTTCACTATAACAATGTATCAACAGTTTCAAAGACGCCAGTGGAGAATGGAGCCTTCAGACCTGTTTAGCAGCATAATTATTTTGCAAGTTCGGTCAGACTTACTGGCTACTGTCGCATGCCTTGATTAAGTTTTGACCAACAGAAACAGTTATTAAATGAGAGAGAAGCATTCAATGCAATTGTTCTGGAAAATTATCCGAACCTTTGAACTAATGTCACAAGTCTCATTGCTTATTCACAACCTGCCTGTGGTGAAAATGCTACATTGGTTTTATCGGGTTATTATTGTCACACGTACCAAGACATAGTGAAAAGCTTTTTGATTGCATCCATCCAGTTGGACCATTCCACACATGCAGTACTGTGCAAAGGCCTTGGGGACATACGTATGTATAGCTAAGGTGCCTAAGACTTCTGCACAGTACTGTATTTGCGAACATGGAGCTGAGAGCGAGCTTGTAAATCTGGTGTGAACAAACGATGCAGGGAATGGCGAGGGTGGAGCGCCGCGGGAGGGGTGTGGGACAGGTAGCAGAGAAGGGGTGGTGGGGGGGGCACGGGTGCAGGCACACCCAGCCCTCAGACACCAGGCGAGGTCATTTGATTCCCAATAATTCGTTTATTGATCATCACAAATGTTTCTCTGGTGATTCACACTCCCTCCCGTCTCCCTTCCACTTTTTCCAACCACGATTCCCCCTCCTCTGCACCCTTCCCACTCTCAGTCCGCAACAGAGACCCATATCAGAATCAGATTTATCATCACTCACGTCAGGTCATGAAATTTGTTTTATTTGGTAGCAGCAGTGCATAAAATTACATACAGTATTGTGCAAAGGTTTTCAGCATCCTAGCTATTTATATGTGCCTAATCTGCACAGTACTGTTCATTGAAGTAGTAAAGAAGGAAGGCAAAATATGAATGCAGAATATAGTGTGGGAACTGCAGGGGAAGTGCAGTGCAAGTAAACAAGATGAAGTACAAGTGCCATAATAAAGTAGATTAGGAGATCAAGAGTTCATCTTCAGTGTTGTAGCATGGTAGAGCATCCCTTGACAGCACCGACCACCGCTCCACGACTGGGGTTCAATTCCCGCCACTGCCTGTGAGGAGGGTGTACGCTCTCCCTGTGACCTTGTGGATTTCCTCCGGGTGTTCCGGTTTCCTCCCACAGTCCAAAGATGCAGAGGTTGGGGTTAGTGAGTTGTGGGCATGCTGTGGCGACACTTGTGGGCCGCCAAGCGCAATCCCCGCTGATTTGATTTGACACAAACCGCTCACTTCACTGTATGTTTAGATGTACCTGTGACGAATAATCTTCCAAGAGGTCTATTCAAGTGTCTGATGACAGCGGGATAGAAGCTGTACTTGAGTGTGTTAGCGTGTGTATCTGGCATTTGTATTTCTGCCCAGTGGAAGGTGTGCGAGAAAGGGAGGAAAAGAATGACCAAACAGGGTGGGAGAAGCAGGAGATGTCCTCAACTGGCTGCTTTCCTGAGTTATCAGGACATGTAAACAGGGTCAATGAAGAGAAAAATGGTTTATATGAATGGTGTAATGATTGGTGTAACTTTAGTGTAAAATGGGTGCTTGATGGTTGAGTTGTACTCAGTTGGCCGAGGGGCTTAATACAATGTATATTTCATTGATCCCCTGTGGTGGTGTAAGGTACACAAGACATAGTATATACCCCTTATAAGACCAGAAGACATAGAAGCAGAATTAGGCCATTTGGCCCATCGAGCCTGCTCTGTCATTCCATCATTGCTGATTTAGTATCCCTTTCACCCCAATTCTCCTGCCTTTTCTCTGTAACCTTTGACACCCTAACTAATCAAGAGCCTATCAACCTCCACTTTAAATATACCCAATGATTTGGCCTCCACGGCTCTCTGTGGCCATGAACCCCACAGCTTCACTACTGGCTAAAGAAATTCTCCCTCATCTCTGTTCTTTGTATTCTGAGGCTGTAGTGGGGGAATGTGATTCAAGATTTCCCCACTACAGGAAACAGATGTTTCCATGTTTACTCCATCTAGGCCTTTCAATATTCAAAAGGTTTCAGTGAGATCCCCTCTGATTCTTCTAAACTCCAGGCCCAGAGACATCTGAAGGATGGTTTTATGAATCTACAACTAACCAGAAGGTAAAGTGGCAAAAAAGATCTGTCCTGAGTAACACACACAAAATGCTGGAGGAACTCAGCAGGTCAGCCAGAATAAATGGATAAATAATCAGTTGATGTTTTAGATCAAGATCTTTCATTAGGACTTCAGCTGATACTGATGAAGGATTTCGGCTTGGAATATTGACTGTTTATTCCTCTCAATAGATGTTGCCTGGCCTGCTGATTTCCTCCACCGTTCTCTATGTGTTGCCCTGGATTTCCAGCATCTGGCAAACCTCTTGTGTTTGAAATCTGCCCTAAACTTTGTACTTAGTGCAGGGATATATCTCTAACGATGGGCTAACAGTAGGAATATTCATCTATTGTCCTTCTGCATGCAGTTTCAATGGGACAGAATTTTGCATGAAATTATGGATGTCATGCAAACAAAGGTTTTCAAAGTATCTCAATACATATGACAATAATGAACCAATTACCAACAGAATTCCTTTTGGAAAGGGATTTGCATTAAACACAGGAGTGTGTGAAACAGGTTGGGACCTTTTGTAATTGTCTATGACAATTAATATAAAAGTGATTGTGAGAATAGATGGAATTTATAGCTCCAGATTTCTATGTAATAGAAGTGAGAATAGTTTGTGTGTCTTATTTTATTCAGAGTAAACAGCCCAAGTTGCATCAAAGGAAAGTTATTAAATGAGGTTTGACACCATGCTACATAAAGAGAGATTAAGTAAGATCATGTAACATTGGCCAAAGGGTTAAGTTCTAAGCACAGGAGGTTCTGCAGATTCTCCACATCCAAAGCAACAGGCTTATAATGAAGAAGAGAAGGACGGAGAGACAAAATGTCCAGGATGAGAACTGCAAAGTGCAGGATCTCAGTTGTTGAAGGCATGGCCACCAGCAGTGAGACGATTAGAGCACTTCCAATCTGGATTTTTTACCAGCACCAGATGCGCCTACCAGTTTGAAGTTAATTATATCAAGATTTGGTTCTTATAATACTATTTCCAGAGGCTATGCAATTTTCCAGTGTTTTCCGAAGTTCATTTCAATAACCCCGTGGCAAGGTTTACAACAGCAGTTTGAAGCCATTGCAAAATCTCTTTTTTCCCATATTTTATTAAATTTCCTTTTTGTTTCCACTCACTTGGACCAGGAACAAAAACAAAAAATGCTGGAAATCCATCAGCAGCCATAAAAAAATGAATTAGATTAAAGCTGTAAGCATGTCAGAATTGGAGAGCAAAGTTCAATCAGCAGTCTACTTCTGAAAAATCAAAGAGGGATAATTCAGACTGAGATAGAATTAAAAATTAGGAGTAATACCGAGCAAAGAGCTTCTTTACTCTTGCCTGTTTTACACATAAACAGAAAACTAAACGTGCCCTCACTTAATAAGAATAATTCAATTTTTTGAGTATTTAAAGAATGTGCCATTCTAATCAGTTCAATGAATTCAAATTAATGAATTTAATGCCTTGGAGAACAAAACACTATGAATTAATTGGCAGTGTTCTGCTTAAGACAACTTGATTTGTCTGTATTGCTTAAATGCCAAGTTATCATCAAACTAGCTTTGACATTGGGCCACTTTAGTTACGAAGAGAGATTGAATAGATTGGGTTTATTTTCTGAGGAGTGAAGGAGGCTGAGGGGTGACCAGATAGACGTAGCCAAAATTTTAAGAGGCATTGATAGGGTTGATGGAGTATTTTTTCTAACTGTAGAATATCATATAGAAGTAGTAAGGTAGTGTAGTGGATAGCGTAATGCTATTTCAACACCAGTGACCTGGATTCAAATCCCACCTCTCTCCTTAAGGACTCTGTATGTTCTCCCCATGATGGTTCGTGTTTCCTCCGGGTGCTCTGGTTTCCTCCCACATATCAAAGATGTACAGGTTTGAAGGGGAGTTGGTCACATGGAAGTAATTGGGCTCTTTCGGGCCATAAGGACTGTATTTGTACTAAATTAAAAAGGGAAAGGGTCAAGATGAAGAGGAAGTAATTTTAAAGGGGGACTTGAGGGGAAAAGTTTTCACATGGGGAGTGGCTGGTATTTAGAACTCACTGCCAAAGTAAACAGCCCAAACTTCCTAAGTTTAAAATAACCAATAAAATAAGCAACACATAGAAGGATACAGTGCTATTATGAACCCTCAGGACCCTCAGCACTGATGAAGACACCTCCCATCCGTCCCACAATCTCCTTGACCCCCTACTGTCTGGCTGAAGGTACCCCAGTGTAAGAACAAGAAATATCCAGATCTCTTTGTATCATTATCATTATTGTTATGCTTACTAATTTGAAACTTTATAAAAAGATTGAAAAAGAAAGAAAGAGAAAGAAAGAATTGTTAGACTGGGTAACAAGTTTCTTCCTCCAGGCTGTGACACTTCAGAACACACTGCTCCAACCAATACACGTTATTTATGACAGCAGCAGCAACAGTAATACTGTTGTATACTTAACTATATATTATTCATGCACTTTATATCAATATATACATCTAGAGAATACAGTTTTAAATATTTTAATATTATTGTGTTCATATTATTTTATGTGTTGTGTGTGATATATGTACTGTGTTTTGCACCATGGTCCCTGAGGAATTATGTTTCATTTAGCTGTATACATGTGTAGGGTTGAATGACAATAAACTTGAACTAATAGGATAGGAATAAATGGTCAAAGCGGGGTTGACATGGAGGGCCCATTTCTGAGCTGCAAAACTCAATAACGATCCCTCTTCCCCACTAAAATCCCTGGTACCCAGCTGCCACTCTCCTCTCCCCTAAAGATTTCCATTCTCACCCCCTTTATTAAGGTAAATCCAGCACCAGTTGCCCTTCGAGTTTCGGTTATCTCTCTGCAGCAGTCATCTCCAACCTTCACCCTCCCCTCCCCCTTCTTGCTTCTTCTGTGTTTCTTTGCCCCTTTTTCCTCTTTCTCTTTGTCTGCCTCTGTCTATCATTCACCCACGATGGTCTCCCAAACCCACTCCCGCTCATCACCCCTACCTGGGATCGTCTACCTTATGCCCCTTAGTCCACCAATCACCTCACAAATCCTTTCTTGCCACTCCCTCTTCCCCTCTTTATTCTTGTGATCTCATCTCTCCTCTCTCTGTTCTGAAGCAGGGTTCCAGCTTGAAATATCAACAACATCTTCCTTTCCACAGAGGCTGTTTGATCTGCTGAGTTCTTCCAGCAGACTGTGGGTGGCATGGTAGCATATTTGTTTAGCACAATTGCTCTAGAGCACCAACAAACACCACTGATTGGGACTGATTCCAGCCGCCGTCTGTAAAGAATTTGTACATTCTCCTGTGACCACATTGGTTTCCTTAGGGTGCTCCTTCCACAATCCAAATATGCGTGGGTTAGGGTTAGCAAGCTACAGGCATGCTACGTTGGCATTGGAAGTGGGGTGACAGTTGCAGTCTCCCCAAGCACATCCTCAAAGATGAGGAGGAATTTCTTTAGCCAGAGAGCGGTGAATCTGTGGAACTCATTGCCGCAGGTTACTGCACAGGTCAGGTCATTGGGTATATTTAAGGCAGAAGGGAAAAGGCAGGAGATTGGGCCTGAGAGGGGAAGTGAGTCGGCTCTGATGAAGTTTTGGAGCGGACCCAATGGGCTAACTGGCCTAATTCTTTTCCGATATTTTTATGATCCTTTTGCATCATTTATTATAAACACTACTGAGTGGTTTTATTTATTATAGATTACTATGATTGCACATGGCACACTTAGACGGAGATGTAACGTAAAGATTTTTATTCGTCATGTGTGTGAAGGATGAAAGAATTAAAGTCAATTCAATTCAATATGACTGTGTTGGCCATTGACATATAATAGATGCATTTGTTGTATGTTTAAATGTTTTGATGTGCCTGTGACAAATGAAGCTAATCTTTATTCTATCTTCTTTGTTGCTCTATGACTCCAAAACTCTTTTCAGACTAATGACCAAATGATTGGGCGGAAGCGCCAGTTTTAAGGAATGCCTCAGAGGAGGAGAGAGAGATGGAGAGGTCTTGCTTTTTAAGGGACAAAATTGACAACTTGCCTTCAGATCGTACCTTGAACATCCCACACCTCCAAACAACATTCACCATGGAGTCACCTAAACCGATATGAGAAATGATAAGGAAATGCCATGGTTTTAGGGAAGCTTAAGAGATTGGCACAACATTGCGGGCCAAAGGGCTTATGCTTGCTGTGCTGTTCTATATCCCAGGTCTTGGAGGAGCAGAGGAAAGTGGAAAAGCCAAGGGCTTTGGACAGTGTTTTCTTCAGTTTCAAACTTCGGCAGCTGAAGGAATGTCAGCAGTCCCAGTTGCACCCTCTCTGACAATGAAATGTATGCCATCACATTCCTACCTTGTGTCTTGTGATTGGTGGAACATCTCTGGGAAACCAGTAGGCATGTCACTGGATACTTGACATGGTTACCTGGGTGATGATACATTTGGATAAGTACAAGAATGGACAAATACACCCTAAATGAAATATGTCGTGCTAAAGGGTTTCAGCCCAAAATGTTGATTATACTTTTTTCCATAGATGCTGCCTAGGCTGCTGAGTTCCTCCAGCATTTTATGTGTGTTGCTCGGATTTCCAGCATCTGCAGATTTTCTCTTGTTTATGAAGTATAGGATCCAGGCAATAAATATGGAAAAGCTTAAAAATAGTTATAAGCCCCAGTTCTACTAATTTCTCTGATCCAAACTTATCAATTTACTCTGCTGGTACCTACTGACAAGCATTTCTTTCTTAAGATTAGCTTTATCTGTCACATGAACAGTATAGTATATCAAAACAAAAAGTGAAGTGCATTGTTTGACTCATAATCAAATCAGCGAGGATTGCGCAGGGCAGCCCGCAAGCGTCGTTACACTTCTGTCGCCAAAATACCAGCCCAACAACTCACTAACCCTTACTGTATGTATTCGGAATGTGGGAGGAAACTTGAGCAACTGGGGGAAATCCACGTGGTCACAGAGAGAATGTATTAGTTCTTTATCGTCAGCGGTGGGAATCGAACCCTGAGCTTACGGCTGGCACTGCAAGGAGTTGCATTAACCACTTTGCTATCACATCATACCTTTGAGGACAGAATCAGAATCAGAACCAAAATCAAAATCAAAATCAGATTTATTATCACTCACTTGACATGAACTTTGTTCATTTGCAGCGGCTGTACAGGGCAATAAATAAAATCACTGAAATAAATAAGTAGCACAACAACAACAAAAAAATAACAACGTAGTGTTCACGAGGAAATCTGCAAATGCTGGAAATTCAAGCAACACACACAAAATGCTGGTGGAACGCAGCAGGTCAGGCAGCACCTATAGGGAGAAGCGCTGTCGACATTTCAGGCCGAGACTCTTCATCAGGACAGTGTTCATCTGTTTACGGACTGCTCAAAAACCTGTTGGTGGAGTGGAAGAAGCTGTCCCTGAGTCATTGAGTGTGGGTCTTCAGCGTCCTCCCTGATGATAGTAATGAGGTGTTATATCCTGGATGGTCAGGGTTCTCAGTGTAGGATGCTGAGAAAACTACCATTTCAGTAATTTTGTGAGCCATTAGGCCAATCACTGTAATTCATAGAGCCAAGGAGTCATACAGCATTGAAGTAAACCCTACTGCCCAACTTCTCCATGGAGGACTTACATAGTTCTGATATTTCTTTTGTCAAATGTTTGGCTCTCTAACTGCTCCTATCCACTTGTTGATAAGAAAACCTTGTTACCCCCCCCATGGTCACTGTGGTTTTAGCCCACAGGGACATCCTCACAACTGCTCAGCTGGTTGTGGCAACTGCTCTACCTGTGACTGAAAGAAGCCGTAGAGAATTGTGGACAAAGCTCAGCACATCATGGAGATCAGCCTCTCCTCCATCGCCTCGATCACACAATCAGCATACTCAAAGACCCCTCCCACCCTGGTCATTCTTTTCTCTCCCTCCTTCCTTCAGGCAGACGATACAAAACTTTGACAAGCCACAAAGACCTATTCTATAAGAATCTTGAATGGACTTCTTGTGAAACAAGGAGGAACTCTTGATCTCCCAATTTGCCTCATCATGGCCCTTGTACATTATTGCCTGTCTTCTCTTTTTCTGTAACTGTAACTTCCTTCTGCATTCTTTTATTGCATTCCCCTTTGTATGATCTTGAGAAATTACATTCTGTGATGATCTGTACGGATGGCACACAAAACAGGTTTCTTTTTACTGTAGCTTGGTGTATGCATCAACCTTTACAGCAGCCTAACAAGTTTCTTTCCTCTGCTATCTCATTCTGATGAAAAGTCTTTGACCCGAAGCATTAACTTTGTTTCTCTTCGCACAGATACACCCCTGAGTATCTCACAAACAAGACTGGAAATCTGAGCTACACGCACAAAATGCTGGAGGAACTCAGCAGGCTAGGCAGCATCTATGGAAAAAAGTATAATCAACATTTTGTTGATTATAAAAGTACACTCGACGTTTCGAGCTGAGACCCTTCGGCAGGACTTACAATAACTGGAGGGCAGCAGCTATCACAGCAGGGGAGCAGTGAGAGAGAGTTTCACTGAACTCCCGTCGAAGGGAAGATTTAAACTTCTTCAGGGTAGGCATCCCTGGAAGAGACTTGGCAGAATAGTAATCAAATCACAGACAAGAGAAAATCTGCAGATGCTGGAATTCCGAGCAACAGTCCTGCTGAAGGGTTTCGGCCCAAAATGCCGACTGTGCTTTTTTCCATGGATGCTGCCTGGCCTGCTGTGTTCCCCCAGCAACTTGTTGTGTGTTCTCCTGAGCATCTTCAGCATTTTCTGGTTTCACTTTACATTTCTGGCTTTTGCAGTTTCGTTTTGATTTTCTGTCTTTTCTAATGCACAGACAGGGTGGGCCAAGCACCTTCTCTTGAGTCATAAAAGTCTTCATCGATTCTACGAAAGACTTGCTAATTTGCTTGGATCACTCTTCATCACTACTCAGGAGCAATTTTAGGCCAGAGATCATTGTTAACGAGGTGATGGTGACTACTGTTAAAAGTCCCAGACACACTGTGGTTATGGGGATGATAAATATTCAGTTCAATCAACAGTATATGGTTACACAAAGTTTGAGTGAATTCGAAAGAGATCTTGCAGGCAGAAAACAGGGTTAATAGCAGGATTCTTTGCAGTGTAGAGGAACAGAGGGATGTTGGGGTCCATGTCCATAGCCTCCTCAAAGTTCCCGTACAAGTTGATAGGTTGATTAAGAAAGTATATAGTGTCCTGGCCTTTATTAGTCAGGGAAATGAGTTCAAGAGCTGTGAGGTAATGTTGTAGCTCTATAAAACCCTGGTGAGATTATACTTGGAACATTGTGTTCACGCCTTGTTGCCTCCTTAAAGGGAGGATGTGGATACTTTAGAGAGGGTGCAGAGGAGATTTACCAGGATGCTGCCAGGTTTAGTAAAGATAGGTTGAGTGAACTAAATTTTTTCTATTTGGAGCAAAGGAGGGCGAGTGATGACTTGATAAAGGTGTACAAGATGACAGGAAGCATAGATAGAATGGATAGTCAGAGACCTTTTCCCAGAGTGGAAATCTTAATACAAGGAAATAAAATTTTAAGGTGAGTGGAGGAAAGTAAAGGGGAGGATGCCCGAGGTATTTCTCTTTTATATACAGAGAGTAGTCAGTGCATGGAACATGCTGCCAGTTGTAGTGGTAGAGGCAGATATATTAGGGCCATTTAAGAGACTTTCAGATAGGCACATGGATGAAAGAAAAGTGAAGGACTAAGTGGGAGAAAGGGTTAGGTTAATCTTGGACTAGGTTAAAAAGCTGGCACAGCAGCTTGGGCCTTATGGCCTGCCTGCCCTGTACTGTTCTATGAAAGTCCAGTGAAATTTTGAACTGCCAAATATAGGCAAAACAGTTGGGCATTAAAACCTGACAGTGGATGGAAGAGTAGTTGATCTTTGCCTCACATTTCTAAAATAGAGCAAAAAAATCTCAGAAATTAGCGGTATATTATGAAGATTAAAATATTAATGTAATTCAACCATCCACAGGGTCAGACTAATAAGTGAAGTAGACATGCACCGAATCCTCAAAAACATGGTTCAGAAGATAACTGAATAGTCACAGTGAAAGGAAAGTTAGTAATTAAGAAAGTTGTGTATGAGGCAGGCATGGTGAGGGGAGGTAGAGTGAGGATGTTAGATCATTAGACCATAGGATAGAGGAGCAGAATTAGGCAATTCAGACTGTTGAGTCTGCTTCGCTTTTCCTTCATGGTTAATGTACTTTCTCTCTCAACTCCATTTGCGGCCTTCTCCTCATAATCTTTGAGACCCTTACTAATCATAAACCTATCAACCTCTGCTTTAAATGTACCCAATGACTTGGCTTCCACAGCCTTCACCACCCTCTGGCGAAACAAAAAATACCTCTTCATCTCTATTCTGAAGGGTTAGATGTTAAAGTGCTGTTACCTCAGGAAGGGAAGTGTACAACTACCAGACATTGCCCTGGTTTAAGGGATCGCCACTTTAAGACTGGAGCAGCACCCTGACTCAAGGGTGGCAGATGGGGTCAATTGGACAAGTAGCTTTCTCACAGCTCTGGGCAACTGGGGTTCAATCTTGGTTTCCAGCACTGTCTGTGTGGAGTTTTCATGTTCCCCCAGTGACCAACATGGATGTTTCAGCTTAAATGGCCACTGTAAATGATCCCTTCTGTGTAGATAAGTGCTATAATGTGATGGATGTGTGGGGAGAATAGAAAGGCCTCTTTCTTTCTTTCCTCCTCATATAGGAAGGTAACAGGCCTAGTGAACCCTCAACATACGTGGTCATGGAGAACACAAACTCTTCACAGAGAGTGATGGGAATTGAACCCAGGTAACTGTTGCTGTAAAGCACTATGCTAACTGTTAAACTATTGTGCAGTCTGTGCAAGGCATAAAAACTATTAAAAGTTTCAAGAAAATAAATTGTACAAAAAATTGAATTATGAAGTAGTGTTCACGGGTTCATGGCAGAGGCTAGTTGATTAATCTAACATAGGAACTTAAGAACATAAGAAATAGGAGCAGGAGTCGGCTATCTGGCCCGTCAAGCCTGCTCCGCCATTCAATAAGATCATGGCTGATCTGGCCATGGATTCATCTCCACTTACTTGCCTCTTCCCCATAACCTTTAATTCCCCTCCTATGCAAAAATCTATCCAACCTTGTCTTAAATATATTTACTGAGGTAGCCTCCATTGCTTCATTGGGCAGAAAATTCTGCAGATTCACCACTCTCTGGGAAAGCAGTTCCTTCTCATCTCCGTCCTAAACCTACTCCCCCGAACCTTGAGGCTATGTCCCCTAGTTCTAGTTTCACCTAATAGTGGAAAATACTTTCCTGCCTCAGTAACCTCAGCAACTTCAGGATGAGTGAAGAAACCAGGACCAGAACAAAATAAACTCTACAGTTAATGAATCTGAGTTGCTTAATATAAAAATTGGTTATTTTTAATATCCAACTTGGGACTGGTCAGAAATCTGATGGTAGAGGGGACGAAGCTGTCCCTACACTGCTGTACCTCCTGCATCTCTTCCCCAATAGTACACTGCAAAGAGGGTTTGTCCCAGATAGTGAGGCTCCTTAATGATGGATGCTGCCTTCTTGAGCCATCACATCTTGGAGATGTCCTTGATGGTGAGGAGTGTTGTGCCTATGATGGACTGGCTGAATCTGCAGTCCTGTGCATTGGTGCCACCATATTGGTGCAGGGCCTTTTCTCAGTACTCTATGACCCCGAGATAAGGAGAAATGGAGAAGAAGATTGTGAATCTGTGGAATTTTCCATCACAAAGAACAGCGGAGGCTAAGTTAGTAAGATTCAAAGTTCAAAGTTCAGTGCTCAAAGTAATTTTTTATTATCGATGTTTGTCACCAAATACTATTCTGACATTTATTTTCTTGCAGCCATTCATAGTAGATCATGAAATACAACGGAATCAATGAAAAACTGCACATAGACATTCACTGACAAATGCAAAAAGGGAACAAGTAATTACAACAAATAAATAAGTAATACTGAGAACATGAATTGTAGAGTCCTTTAAAATGAGTTCATAGGTTGTGTTCAGTGATCAGATCAGTGTTTTGGTGAGTGATGTTGCTTGTGCTGATTCAAGGCCAAGATGCATGAAATTCTTGAATCATGGGGAACGAAATTTAGAAGGGTTAGGAAAGTGGAAAGATTGATAAGAGAATAGCTGTGATCTTACTGATGGAGTGGATCGAGGGGCCTCATATCCTACCACTGCTTCTATAACTTATGTTTTGTTTGGAAATGTGCAGAAAATCACAAAGGTTATCCTAAACTTTGAAATCTCAAGTGTTTCTATTGACAGAATGAAACTCAAAATAGTAAATTTGAAGATATTGGTGAATCCTTCCATTTTCATTTTCTTACTTGCAGAGAAAGCTTCACTGAAAATATTACACATAGCAAATGTTTATGTTAAGCAATTTAGATTTGTTACCTGTGGAATTTATTTTGTTCAATCATTAAAAAAACACCTCCAGGTTTCTTCACACATCCTGAAGTTGCTGTGGTTAGATTCATCACTTAACCTTTGCCACCCCTTCAATGTGGCTATAATTTTTATCTATGGGACAAATCAGGAACTTTCCCCAGGCCTGGTTAGTGTGAGTGAAATTACAGAGAAGTTCAAACCTGTTTACAAATGCTGATATGTTTAGGCAAGAACTATGGCTTGGGAATGGGAACAGATTCAGAATCAGTCAGGTGTATCATCACTGACATACAAGATGTCATGAAATTTGTTGTTTTGCAGAAGCAGTACAGTGTAATATATAAAATATATTATAAATTGCAATGAAAATATATTAAAAATATATAAGTAGTGGAAAAAGAGGGCAACACTAGTGAGGTAATGTTTTTGGATTCATTGCCTGTCAGAAATCAGATTGCAGATGGGAAGACACTATCCCTCAGACGTTGGGCGTGTGTCAGACTCCTGTACCAACTCTCTGATGGTAATTCTGAGAAGAGTGCATGCCTTGGGTGGTGGCGTCCATAATAATGGAGTTGCCTTTTTGAAGCATCGTCTCTTGAAGATGTCCTTGATTGTGGGAAGACATGTGCCCAAGATGGATCCTCTGCCCCCTCTTTCAGTCTTATGCCATCACACCAGGCTGCGGTGTAACCAGTCAGAATGCTCTCCACTGTTTATCTGTAAAAAATTACTCGAGTCTTTGGAGGACTGGGGACTGGCCCCGCCTCCCATCAGTGCTGCCCTCTGGTGTTCGATCGGTGAAAGACAAGCTGGAGTGCATACCTGCATGCGTATGTTCATCTGCGGACTGCTGAGAACTGCTTGTTCTTGTGAACGACACCCTTGGACCATGAATTTATAGGACATGTCACTCAGGGATCTGGGCTACTGTATAGATACATTTTCTTCTGTGTGACCGTACTTTTACTGCTATCTTATATATGCTATATATGCCTTGAGCTGGTATGACTGCTGGTACTGTGCTTTCACACCTTGGCCCTGGAGGAATGCTGATTCATTTGGCTGTATTCATGGACTGGTAAATGATAATTAACCTTGAACTTGAAATGCAATCCAAGTGACTTTGACCGTGGAATGATTGTTGGTGCCATGCGGGGAGGTTTGAGTATCTCGGAACTACTGATCTCCCGGGATTTTCTCGCTCAACAGTCTCTAGAGTTTACAAAAAATGGTGTTAAAAAAAAAACATCTAGTGAGTGGCAGTTCTGTGGGCAAAAACACTTTGTTGATGAGAGAGGGCAGAAGAGAACGGCCAGGCTGGTTCAAGTTGAAAGGAAAGCAACAGTAACATTAATAACTATGCATTACAACAGTGGTGTGTGGTAGAACATCTCTGAGTACACAACACATTAAACTTGGAGTGGTTGGGCTACAGCAGCAGAAGATCACGAACATACACTCAGTGATCTCTTTCCAAGGTGTAGAACTTGACTAATAAAGTGGTCATGGACTGTATATATCCAATCAGATGACCTGTCAGGCATTACAAAGGTGGAAGGAGCTGCTCTTAGGAACTGTATGGATATAAGGTTCAGAATTAAAGAGTCACAAAGAATACCAAGGTCACAAACAGTCTGGTTCAACTTCAGATATCGGTAGGTGAGTTAGTTAGGAGCAGGAGGTGCTGGCTTTCAGAACCAAAATCATTGAATCTTAAATACTGTCTGGGAAGGGCTGGATATTAAATGTTGGTCTTCTTTGTAATGTGCATGTGCCCAGCGCATTTAAAAAAAAAGTATTGATTCATTGAAGTTAAATTTCTAAGTGATGCAGGAAAAACCTCAGGTACAGCAGAACTATTTTCCACAGTGTCTCAGCAAACACTTTCTAAAATGGCACTGAAACCTCACTGTAAACACAGAAAGTCAAGTGTAATTAATATTTCACTAGAAGTGTTAGATTAAACAAATTCAGAGATGGTGCTTTAGAAAGTATTAGCGCCATGTGAAAGAGCACATGTGATCCAGATTTTATACAAATATACTCAGAGTACACTTTATTAAATACATTCTGTACCTAATAAAGTGGCCTGTGAATGCATGTTCATGGTCTTCTGCTGCTGCAGACCATCCGCTTCAAGGTTTGAGATGCATTCAGAGATGCTCTTCGGCACACCACTGTTGTATTTGAGTTATTGTTGCACTCCTTTCAGCTTGAGCCAGTCTGGTCATTCTCCACTGATACCTCTCGAGGTGTTTTTGCCCACCGAATTGTGACTCACTGGATGTGTTTTTTTGTTTCTCACACCATTCTCTGCAAATCTAGAGACTGTTCGGTGTGAAAATACCAGGAGAGCAGCAGTTTCTGAGATACTCAAACCAACCTCCCTTGTGTTAACAATCATTCTACAGTCAAAATCACTTAGATCACATTTCTTCCCCATTCTGATGTCTGATCTGAACAACAACTGAGCTGCTTGACTGTGTCTATGTGCTTTTATGCATTGAGTTGCTACCACATGATTGGCTGGTTAATGAGCTAATGTACAGGGGTACCCAATAAAGAGGCCACTATGTGTATTCTCTGGATAATTTATGCTGTAATCGTTACAAAGCCCACAGCGCAATGTTTTCTTGTGGTGTCTCTTGTAAGCCACAGGCAATAACTGCACACCTCAAATTAAAATATCTGCTTATTGGCTTGTTTGTGGGTGCAAGCTCCTTATATTCAACGACTGCAAAACTAGCTTTATTATTTGCAAGGAGTCTTCAAGCAAGAGAGTGTGTTTCATGTTTGAGGTATACATTAATAGGTCATGACAATCAAAAGAAAACCTTTTTAAGCATCCCCTGGAAATTACTCATGGTAATGGTTTTCACCTTCTCTAAACTTAAGATTTAGGAATAACTCTGACTTTAATTACATGTGCTAAAATGACTCTTAGAATAGAGGAAAGAACAGCATTGCTATGCTTATGCAAGAGGTCGCCATTTTTCAATAGTACAATAGTGATTGCACATCCTTAGTGATTAGACATTCTAATGGGGTGTCGAGGTACCAACTCACTGCAAGCACTTCCTTAGATCAGTGGTTCTGAGGGAATTCCATGTGGGTGAGCCAATGCAAATGACGACAACCCCCCCCCACCCCCCACCCCGGAACCCCCGACAGATAGTAATTAGTCAGCCTGTGTCTACTGTCGGCATAAGTATGGTAGCCCAGCAATTCTCATTGAACAATGGCACCATGATCGTGTGATGCTGTTACAGCTCGGGGAGTCTGCGTTTTGGAGTTCTATTCTGGTGTCCTCTGTAAGGAGTTTGTACCTTCTCCCGGTGAACCATGTGAGATTCTTCTGGGTACTCTAGTTTCCTCCTGAGTCCAAAGACATTCCTGTTAGTAGGTAAACTGGTCATTGTCAGTTGTCCAGTAACTAGGCTAGTGTTAAATAGGTGGGTTGTTGGGCAGTATGGCTAGTTGTGCCAGAAAGGCCTGCTCTGCACTGGATCGCAAATAATAAATAAAAATAAATAAACCTTGCTCCTACCTCCTATCTGCCATGTTGACTGTTGATAAACAGAGCTATTAGTTTCTAACAGTAAATTGGATATGGGGACAAGGCAGGGACTGGGTATTGATAGTGAATGATCAGCCATGATCTCAGAATGGCGGTGCAGACTCAAGGGGCCGAATGGTCTACTTCTGCACCTATTGTCTATTGTACAAAACACATATTTGTTCCCATGCCTAATACTTTGATAATTACCAAATGATATCCAAAACTAGCAAACAAGGTACAAAAGCTTAAATTCATGTATCATTTGGCTCAAGCACAGAATCTACCTTGCTGTTGAAAGACTATTGACTGGTTCACTAGTACAATAAAATAGACTTGACCTCGCAATCTACCTCATTATAATCTTGGTTTTGTCTATCTGCACTGTTCTTTTCTGTAGTTGTTATACTTTATTCAGCACTCTGTTATTGCTCACCTTGTTCTAACTCAATGCTTTGTGTAATGACTTGACCTGTAGGCAAGACAAGCTTTTCACGATATCTTGGTACATGTGACAGTAATAAACTAATTTCAAATCCAAAATAAAGAAAATTGTTCTCACCAATTTAAATTATTAGTACTTTATTCCTTGCCTACCCATTTATTGATAATCTTGGTATCACGCAATTATTTTGAATTTTTCTATTCCCCACTCTGGCTCCCATTTTACCTCTACTTTTCTTCTCACCCGCATATCACTTCTCCCTAATGTCCCTTCTCCTTCCCTTTCTCTCATAGTCCACTCTCTTCTCCTATCAGATTCTTTCTCCTTCAGTCCTTTACCTTTTCCACCTATCCCCTTCTAGCTTATAATGCTTCCCCTCCCCCCACATTCTTATGCTGGCTTCCTTTCTAGTCCTGAGGAAGGGTCTTGGCCCGAAACATCGACTGCTTATTTCTTTCCATAGATGCTGCATGACCTGCTGAGTTCCTCTAGCGTTTTATATGTCTTACACCCAATTATTTTGGATGTTTATTCATTCTCCTTTATCACTTCTATTGGGAAATATCCAATGGTTTGAGAGAGTTGGAGTAGCGCTGTCCTGACTTGTTCACGGTGTGTTGCAAATCTGATTTAAGTCTTTGGGAAATTGCTGCCATGGTTTCAGTGTCTGAGACCTTAGGCAAAGGATGGTGGAAATGAACAACTCTTCAACAGATATACTTTACTGCATGTCATTTCAAAATCTGAAATGAATAGATTTTTATGTCAGGGGAAATTGAGATTTGCCAAGTATTTGAAGTTGGATCACAAATTAGTTGTGAATTCTTTGAAGATTAGAACAGATTTAAAAGCCAGCCTGGCTTCCTCTTGTTCCATCTGTAGGTTAATTAGCTGCTTATATAACCATCAGAGTGTGAGAAGTAGAAGCTGGAAGCGTTGATGGGAACGTGGGGAGAAGTGAGATTGGTGTAGATGAGTGCTAGACAGTTAACATTAATGATGGGCTGAAAGGTCTGTTTCTAGATTTGTGATTCTATAACTCTGTAATACTGATCTCTTGTGCCTTTTCGATCCTTCTGCACAAATCTTAAATTTTCTATTTCAGATTTCCCACATAGAAAACAGCACATTACAGCAAAGTTCAGGCCCTTTGACCCATGATGTTGTGATGACCTTTCTGTAAGATCAATCCAACTCTTCCCTCTTATATAACCCTCCATTTTCCTGTCATCCATGAGCCCATATAAGATTTTCTTAAATGATGTTTTTGCATCTACAGCTCTTCCTGATATTCACTATAGCCTGCTCTCTAGGCAGCCAATGCTCAAAAATTCTCTTCCTGAACTTCTCTGCATTTTCACCATAATCTTCTTCTTCAAGTTGCTCCTTCTAAAGTTCCTCATTAAAACTTGCATCTTGGACAAAGTTGTTAGTACTGCCTTAAAATATTCTTTTCTTAGAGTTATTGTTGGTGCTATTGAAAAGAGCTCTGGAGATTTTGCCCTTCGAAAGATGCTCTGTCAGCTTCAGTTGATGTAGTTCCATAAGTAGAGTAGATGAACATATTCATTATGTTATCTCATTAAACCGATCAAGTCCTTGCTACTGAGTCTATTTTAAAATTAGTATTTATTTTGTAACATGGGTCAGTTGCTTCATGGTTAAATTTTCCCTCTTATTTTATTGTGAACACGTACTAGTCTTTATCAAGGGGTCAGCAATAGTTGGTGAGTAATTTCAAGTTTCTGGTTGTCAACATCTCTGAAGATCTATCCTGGACCCAACATAGTGATGTCAAAGTGATGCAATTTCAAAAGGTCACAGCACAGCAATACTTCAATAGGAAACTCTAGTGTATTTCTGTAGAAATATCATAGAGAACGTTCTGACTAGTTCTATCACTGTTTGGTACAGGGGGACCACTGCATAGCATTAGAAAAAGTATTCTCAGGCAACTCCATTGTGGACATTAGCCTCCCTAAGGTTAAAGACATCTTCAAAAGGCATTGACTTAAGAAGGGGACCACCAAAATTAAGGACCCTCACCACCCGAGACATGGCCTCTTCACATTACTACTATTAGGGAGGAGGTACAGGAGTCTGAAGACAGACATTCAACATTTTAGGAACAGATTCTCCCCCTCCACACTCAGATTGCTGAACGGAAATGAGCACATGAGCACTGTTCCACTATTTTCGGTTGCTTTTTGCATGATATACTGCATACACATTTGCATACACATATAAACACACACTAATACATATATACAGTGAGAGAGAGAGAGAGTGAGAGAGAGAAGTATCTACCTATCCATATCCAAATATATATATATTGCATTGTACTTCTGCAGCAAACAATAAATTTCAAAACATTTGTCCATGATAATAGACCTGTCCTGATTTTGAGTTTGATATTTTGCTCATTTGGCAACCAATCCCTGAAAGGGAGAGTTGGAAGAAGGTCATGGTGATCTTCTGTGCATATCTGACTAGTTTGTGGCTTCTGGGGTCCTGATTCTCGCAATCTCGTTTAAGGGTGTGCCTACCCCTTCAACCTCAGTGATGCTCAAAGCAGCTGAGTCTGCATTTATAAAAGACTCATTTCCCATAAGAAACCGCAGACAGAGTCAGTAAGTGGGAGGTGTATGAATTGCTACACCACATGTCAAAAGTTTATGTGGCATTGACTCATGATGCAGAAATTAGAAAATAGGTGGGAGTTAGGTAAGATCCATAATGTTCAACACTCACTTCAAACTTAGAGTTTGAACTCACCTCAACATGGAACTGATTCCACAACTTATAAACTCACTTTCAAGGACTCTACAACTCACGTTCTCAGTGTTTATCCAAAAATCTATCTATACTGTATTTGCAGTTTGTCTTCTTTTGCACATTGATTGTCTGTCAGTCATTATGTGTAGTTTTTCATTGATTCCTTTATATTTCTTTGTTTTATTGTGAAAGTCTGCCAAACATATACTTACTTTGATAATAAATTTACAATGAACTTTGAACTTTTGATTACATGTACTACTTACACCTTATCAGAGGACAGGCATTGGCATTGGTTTTGTTGTTACCATTCATACTTTCTCTAAGTTCAGGATTTGTCATAGAGTCACATCATATGGACATGGGATCATCACCTCACTGTGTCTACGTAAAGCATTACATGAATCCCATTGTTTTCTCCCCATCAGTGAACCCCAGGTTCTACCACTCACCTACACACTTGGTTGGGCTCTAGGTCGGGGAAGCCCATCTGGGTCACAGGGAGAGCTTGAATGTGCGACACATGGAAAAAATGTTTCTCCATCTCACCTATTAAACCTCAGTCAAGTTACCCTTCAATTACTTAAGTAACAGGGAATGGAACTGCACCTTGCATATTTCTTCTTTAATTTAACTCTTCTTGTAATTTCATGTGTAATGCACTGCTAGACTCCCTGCAAGGCCAACATATTATCCCTAATGCACAATGCATGGAGTAAAAGGGAAGTTAGAATCAGAATCAGGTTTATTGTCATTGACGTGTGTTGCACAATTTATTTTGTGGCAGCTGTACAGTGCAGCACATTAAAAATAGCTGTAAGTTATAATAAAAATATATGAAGAATAAATATATAGTGCAAAAAGAGAGCAGAATAGTGAAGTAGTGTTCATGGATTTATGAATCATTCCGAAATTTGATGGCGGAGGGGAAGAAGCTGTTGCTAAAATGTTGAGTATGAATATGGATGTCTCGGATTGGGTGCAGAGTATTCTGAAGGGAGAGGGTGAACAGCCAGAAGTCTTGGTACACATTGGTACCAATGACTTAGGCAGAAAACTTTGGAAGGACAAACTCCAAGGCAGAGTACAAAGTAAATGGCAGGATAATTGGTAGTGTGGAGGAGCAGAGGGATCTGGGGGTACGTGTCCACAGATCCCTGAAAGTTGCCTCACAGGTAGATAGGGTGGTTAAGAAAGCTTATGAAGTGTTAGCTTTCATGAGTTGAGGGATAGAGTTTAAGAGACGCGATGTAATGATGCAGCTCTATAAAACTCTAGTTAGGCCACACGTGGAGTACTGTGCCCAGTTCTGGTCGCCTCAATATAGGAAGGATGTGGAAGCATTGGAAAGGGTACAGAGGAGATTTACCAGGATGCTGCCTGGTTTAGAGAGTATGGATTATGATCAGAGATTAAGGGAGCTAGGGCTTTACTCTTTGGAGAGAAGGAGGATGAGAGGAGACATGATAGAGGTGTACAAGATATTAAGAGGAATAGACAGAGTGGACAGCCAGTGTCTCTTCCCCAGGGCACCACTGCTCAGTACAAGAGGACATGGCTTTAAGGTAAGGGGTGGGAAGTTCAAGGGGGATATTAGAGGAAGGTTTTTCACTCAGAGAGTGGTTGGTGCGTGGAATGCACTGCCTGAGTCAGTGGTGGAGGCAGATACACTAGTGAAGTTTAAGAGAGTACTAGACAGATATATGGAGGAATTTAAGGTGGGGGGTTATATGGGAGGCAGGGTTTGAGGGTCGGCACAAAATTGTGGGCTGAAGGGCCTGTAATGTGCTGTACTATTCTATGTTCTATGTTAAAAAGGGAGGAGGTCCTGAAGATAGAATTCAGGATGTTAGGTAGGAAGCTGAAAAGTAGGACCTCTAGGGTAGTAATCTTAGGATTGCTGCCTGTGCCACGTGCTAACGAATGCAAGAATAGCAAGATCAGGCATATCGATGTGTGGCTGAGAGACTGGTGTAGGGGGCAGGGCTTCAGATTCCTGGATCACTGGGGCCTCTTCTGGGGAAGGTACTACCTGTACAAAAAGGACGGGTTACACCTGAACCCAAGGATGTCCAATATCCTAGTGACACATCTAATAGAGCTGTTAGGGAGGGTTTAAACTAATTTGGCAGGGGGGTGGGAACTGGAGTGATAGGGCTGAGGAAGGGGAGAACAGAAATAAATCAAAGATAGCATGCAATGGAGATTGTAGAAAGGGCAGACAGGAGATGAAGGTTAATCACAACCAGTGGCATGAGTTACAGGGCAACAGAGGCGTGGTGCAGTTAATACAGAAAGCAACAAATACTGGACTGATAGTGTTATATTTAAATGCACGCAGCATAAGGAATAAAATGGATAATCTCAAAATTCAGCTACAGATTGGCAAATATGACATTGTGGCCATCTCTGAAACTTGGCTGAAGGATGGCTGCCATTGGGAGCTGAACGCCATCGGAAGGTGTAGAGTCTCTATGGGTTGAGTTAAGAAATGGCGAGGGTAAAAAGACCCTAATGGCAGTTGTACACAGGCCTCAAAAAAGCAGCCAGGATGTGGATTACAAATCACAGCAGGAGATCGAAAAGGTGTTTCAGAAAGTCAATGTGATGATGATCATTGGGGATTTTAACATGAGAGTGGACTGGGAAAACCAGGTCAGTACTGGACCTCAAGAGAGAGAATTTGTAGAATGTCAAAGGGATGGCTTTTTAGAGCAGCTTGTTGTTGAGCCCACTAGGGGATCCAGAGGTGATAAGAAAGCTTAAGATAAAGGAACCCTTAGAGAACAGTGATCACATGATCGAGTTCACATTGAAATTGGAGAGAGAAAAAATAAAATCCAAGGTGTTGGTATTTCAGTGGAATTAAGGAAATTACAATGGCATGAGAGGGGAACTGGCTGAAGTTGACTGGAAAGCGATTTTGCAGGAAGGACAGCAGAGTAGAAATGGGTGGAGTTTCTGCGAAAAATGAGGGAAGTACAAGACAGATATATTTCAAATAAGAAGGAATTTTCAAAGGAAAGAAGGACACTACCGTGGCTGACATGTGAAGTCAAAGCCAAAGTAAAATTAAAAGAGAGGGCATACAAGGAAACCAGAGCTAGTGGGAAAATAGAGGATTGGGAAGCTTTTAAAAACTTGCAGAAGGAAATTAAGAAGGTCACTAGGGATGAAAAGATGAATTATGAAAGGAAGCTGGTGACTAATATCAAAGAAGATACTGAAATCTTTTTTGATTATATAAAGAGTAAAAGAGAGTTGAGGGTAGATATAGGACCAATACAAAATGGCGGTGGAGATATTGTAATTCAAGATGCAGAGATGGCAGAGGAACTGTCTGTGTATTTTGCATCAGTCTTCACAGTGGAAGACATCTGCCATATACTGGACATTCAAGAGTGTCAGGGAAGTGAAGTGCCCGGAGAGATTGCAAGTTATTAATGATGATCTTTCAAGAATCAATAGATTCTGGCATTGTACTGGATGACTGGAAAATTGCAAATGTTATTCCGCTGTTTAGGACAGGTGGGAGGCAGCCGAAAGGAAACTATAGACTAGTTAGCCTGACATCAGTGGTTGGGAAGTTGTTGGAATTGATTGTTAGGGATGAGATTACAGTGTACCTGGAGACACATGACAAGATCAGCCAAAGCCAGCATGATTTCCTGAAAGGAAAATCCTGTCTGACATACCTGCTGCAGTTCTTTGAGGAAATTACAAGCAGGGTAGACAAAGGAGATGCAGTAGACTTGCAAACATGAGGAAATCTGCAGATGCTGGAAATTCAAGCAACACACACAAAATGCTCGTGGAAAGCAGCAGGCCAGGTAGCATCTTTAGGAAGAAGTATGGTCAATGTTTCGGGCCGAGACCCTTCGTCAGGACTCAGTAGACTTGGTGTACTTGGATTTTCAGATGGCCTTTGACAAGGTGTCGCACATGAGGCTGCTTAGCAAGATAAGAGCCCATGGAATTACAAGGAAGTTACTAGCATGGGAGGAGCATTGGCTGGTCAGCAGAAAACAGAGAGTGGGAATCAAGGAATTCTACTCTGGCTGGCTGCTGGTTACCAGTGGAGTTCCACAGGGGTTGGGGTTGGGACTGCTGCTTTTTATGATGTAGGCCTGGAGTTCAGAAAAATGAGGGTGGATCTCATAGAAATATTCCAAATGCTAAAAGGTCTGAACAGATTAGTTCAGGAGTAGGCAACCTTAAGCACAAGTGATTTTCTAGCATGCGCTATTAATTAATTTGAGGCAAAACATAACTAGATGTATTTAAATGGATAATTCCCATATTTCAAGTTTTTTCTGGCCTACCGTCCACTCATTAATACACGATCTGCCCAACAGAGGCAAAAAGGTTGCTGACCCCTGGATTAGTTATTTCCCATGGTAGGGGATTCTAGGACAGGAGGGTTTGATTTCAGGATTGAAGAATGTCTATTTAGAACTGAGATGTGGAGAAATTACTTCAGTCAGAGAGTGGGAAATCTATGGTTTTTGTTGCCACTAGTAACTGTGGAGGTCAAGACATTGGGTGTATTTAAGGCAGAGATAGATTGGTTCTTGATTAGCCAGGGCATCAAAGGGTATGGGGTGAAGGCAGTGGAGTGGGTATGATGGCAAGAATTCGATCAGCCCACGATTAAATGGCAGACCAGACTTGATGGGCTGAATGGCCTACTTCTGCTCCTATATCTCATGGTCTTCCTCTGCCTTGATGGTAGCAATGAGAAGAGGGTATATCCTGGGTGGTGATGGTTCTTAATGATGGAATCAGAATCAGATTTACTATCTTACATTGACATACTTACAGTGTGGGAAATTTGCTGTTTAATGGCTACTGTATAGTGCAATACATAAAACACTAAGTTACAGTAAGAGTTTATTAAAAATAGTGCAAGAAAGGGCAAAATATTGATATAATGTTCATGGGTTCATGGACCATTCTGAAATCTGATGGTGGAGGAGAAGAAGCTGTTTCTATAGCATTGCGTCTTCTGGCTTTTCTATTTCCTCCTTGATGGCAGTAATGAGCAGAGGACAAATTCTGAATGGCGACGGCCATTCATGATGGATGCCCACTTCTGGCATTTCCATTTGAAGGTGTGCTCGATGATGTGGAGGCTAGTGCCCAAGATGGAGATCGATCCCTAGGCCCACTGAGTTCACGCCAGCCAACAAGCACCCATTTATATTGACCATTTTATTCTCAACACATCCCCAACAACCTCTCACAGATACTACCACTTAACCACACATAAAGGACACTTTTAAGTGTCCATTTATTTTACCTACCCACACATATTTTGGGATGAGAAAAGAAACTGTGGAACCAGTTTGGGGCAGCGCTTAGCATAGCGGTTACCTTAATCTATTACAGCACCAGCAATCTGGGTTCAATTTCACCGCTGTCAGTAAGGAGTTTTTATGCTCTCCCCATGACTGGGTCGGTTTCCTCTGGGTGATCTGGTTTCCTCCCACATTCTAAGAACTTAAGGTTTAATAGGTTAATAGTTCACTGGGTGTATTTGGGCTGATCTGCCTCTCAGCTCCAGAAAGGCCGGTTACTGAGCTGAATCTCTAAATTAAAAAGGAATATTAAGAACCTGGAGGAATACCATGTGGCTACAGACAGAGAATGCAAACTCCCCACAGACAGCACCCAAGGTCAGGATCAAACCTGGACTGCTGGAAATGTGAGGGAAGCACTTATAGCAATTGCACCACTGTCCTGACTCAAGGTCCAATCAGAGTTTCGTATACATGCAAGTTGAAAGTTCAAGGTAAAATTTATTATCAAAGTACATATTTGTCACCATACATGATCCTAAGATTCATTTTCTTGCAGGTATTCAGAGTTAATACAAAGAAATGCAATAGAATTAATCAAAATTACATGCAAGCAAAGATGGACAAATGACCAATATACAAAAAAAAGCAAATTGCAAATGCAAAATAAAAAAAAAACACAATAATAATAATAATAATAATAATAGTAGGTAAATATAAATAAATAATATTGAGAACATGAGTTGTGAGTCCTTGAAAGTGAGTCCATATGCTGTGAGAGCAGTTCATTGTTCATTGTTCAGGTTATCCCTTCTGGATCAGGAGCCTGATGGCTGTAGGGTAGTAACTGCTCCTGAACCAGGTGCTGTGGGACCTAAGACTCCTGTTCCTCCTTCCCAATGGTAGCAGCGTGAAGACTATATGGCCCGGATGGTGAGGGTCATTGATGATTGATACTGCTTTTTTGAGGCCGTACACCTTATAGATGTGCTCAATGGTGGGAAGGACTTTTCCTGTGATGAGCTGGTCTGTATCCATTACTTTTTGTAGGCTTTTCTATTTTTCGATGCTAGGCCCTGATAGTTCATGTAAGTCTCCTTCCACTCTTCAGAACACTTTGTGGTAGAGTGGACAATGAAGAAGATCACAAAAGGATCTTGGTCATCTGTGCCAATGAGCAGACGTATGGGCGATGGAGTTTAATCCAAGATAGTGCTGGTGAACCACATTGATGTTCTGGAAGCTACATACAATACTTTTAAATATATCTCTTTTGAATTACTCTCACTGCAATCTGCAACATATAATGTCCCTTTAAGCTATGTACTTTTAAATCAGTTCAATGAACTACAGATATAACCATCTTTTGAAGGACTCGGCAGACTTAACTCCAGAGCAAGCAGGTACGGCACCTTTAAGCAGACGAAAGTTCATTGCCATGGCTGGAATCAAGTCAGGAGGGGGGATTCCAAGCCAGGCTGAAACATAGAGGGATGAGGCCCCCTCTACCAGGCATCTTGTAAGCAAATGTGCAGTCACTGGAGAACAAAATTGAGGACCTGAGAGCAAGATTGCTGTATCGGTGGGAAATGGGAAATTGTGTTTTGTGTTTTACCAAGAAGTAGCTTACTCAGAGTATGCCAGATACTGTGATCAGACCCAGGAGCTTCTCAGTACTCAGAATGGTCTGAACTGCTGATTTCAAGAAGACTAACGGAGGAGGTGTGTATTTCATGATAATCTCTCTCTGGTGCTCCAATGTGGCAGTTTTGTCATACTCTTGTTCCCCTGACCTTGAATTTCTAACAATCAAATGCTGACTGTTCTATTTACCAAGAGAGTTCTTAGTGGTCCTGACCACAGTTTACATACCACAATTGACTGACTGTAATCAGGCACTTGAGATACTGCATGGTGCTGTCACCAAACAAGATACAATCCATCCCAAAGCACTTTAAATCATAGTTGGAAACTTTAACCACATGCTTGAAGAAATCACTGCTCAAATACCATCAGTATATAACCTGTACCAGTGGTCCAAACATGTTAGACCACTTCAGGAAATCTGATCACTTGGCTGTCCTTCTCCTATCTGCATACAGGCAGAGGCTAAAGAACAGGACTCCAGAGATTAGGGCAACAAAGAGGTGGTTGTGGGAGGCAGGGGAGCAGCTATGGGATTGCTTCAAGTCAGTGGACCAGACCATGTGCAAGGACTTATCTGTGGATCTGAATGAACACACCACAGTTGTCACTGATTTTATAAAAATAGTCATAGACATGTGTGTCCCCATGAAATCATTCAGAGTCTTCCCTAAGCAGAAGCTCTGATGAACCAATAATAATAACAGATAAGTAAGTAAAAAATAATATTAAGAACATGAGTTGTAGAGCCCTTGAAAGTGAGTCCATGGGTTGTGGAATCAGCTTGGTGCAGAGATGAGTGATTATCCACTCTGGTTTAGGAGCCTGTTGGTGGCAGCAATCTTACCACATTTGTTTAATCCTTCAGGATTTTATTCACCTTTAAATTTTTTTTTGCACCTACCTATGATATTGTTATGACATACAGATATCGACCCTACATCTTTCATTTCAGTTCCTCCATGGGACATTAGAATTTTTACCCCACATCTCCATTTGCCCTTGGGGTGCTTGTTATGACCTATCAAAGGGCAGTTAATATGTAGTCACATTACTGAGGATTTGAAGGCCAGTATAAGTCACAGGCACAGCTCTGCCTACCATTGTCAACATCTACATGAAGCACTAGCACATGAAGATGGGTTCAGCCATCAAGGATACCCACCATCCAGAACATGTTCCCATCTGGTAGAAGGTATAGAAGCTTGAAGTTCCACACCACCAGGATCAGGAACAGCTATTTTCTTACAGACCCACACACCCCTAATTGTACCTCAGCAATGGAACACCACAGACTATCTCTTGCACCTCCTTGGGCTTATTTCTAATTTTATTTTTGCATTAATATTTTATATTACATGGCCTCTTTCTTCATTGTCTCATATAACTTAAGTAGAACTTCCTCACAATTTAGGTCTCTGTTATCTCTGTTATGCTAATCCCAGCATACAGACTGCTCGTCAGGCACTCCAGACCAGTTCAGAAGCAGGTGAAAACCTGGCCAGCAGGAGCCATCTCTGCTCTTCAAGACAGCTTTGAGCACACTGACTGGCACATGTTCAGGGAGGCTGCAACCAATGGCAACTCCACCAACTTAGAGGAGTACACAGATGACGTCACTGTGTCCAAGACCATTACTATACGCCCTAACCAGAAGCCATTGATGACCGTGGAGGTGCGTGCGCTGCTGAGGACCCGTGACTTTGCCTTCAGAGCAGGCGCCAAGGCAGCCCTAAAAACAGTAAGGGCCAAACTGTCCTGGGCCATCAGGGAGGCAAAGCGTGCACAAGCCTAGCGAATCCACAGCCACTTCCAGGACAGCGGCGACACGCGGCGCATGTGGAAGGACATTGAGGACATTACCAACTGCAGGACAACATCACCTCCCAGATGCATTGAACAACTTCTACGCTTGTTTCAAGGTGGAAAATGACATGGCGGTGAGGAAGTCCACCCCTCCTCCAAATGACCAGGTGCTGTGTCTCACTGTGGCTGATGTGAGAAGAACCATGTGCAGAGTCAGCCCACAGATGGCTGCTGGACCAGACAATATTCCTGGCAGAGTGCTCAGAGGGTGTGCAGACCAGCTGGCAGATGTTCTCACTGACATCTTTAACATCTTCCTGAGCAGTGCCATCACTCCGACGTGCTTCAAGGCTGCCACCATCATCCCCATGCTGAGGAAGTCTTCAGTGTCCTGCCTCAACGACTACCATCCCGTTGCACTCACATCCATCATCTTGTAGTGTTTCGAGAGGCTCATCACGAGGCACATCAAGACCCGGCTACCCCTCTCACTGGACCCCCTGCAGTTAGCGTATCATCCCAACCGCTCAATAGACGATGCCATCGCCACCACCCTCCACGTGACCCTCACCCACCTGGATGAAAAAGACACATACGTTCAAATGCTGTTCATAGACTTCGGCTCAGCATTCAACACAATCATCCCTCAGAAACTGATTGGAAAGCTGAAACTGCTGGACCAGAACACCTCCCTCTGCAATTGGATCCTAGACTTCCTGACTAGGAGACATCAGTCAGTCTGGATTGGGAGCAGTATCTCCAACACCATAACACTGAGCATGGGGCCCTCAGGGCTGTGTGCTCAGTCCACTGTTATTCACTCTGCTGACCCATGACTGTGCAGCAATACGCAGCTCACATCATCAAGTTTGCTGATGACAAAACCGTGGTGGGTCTCATTAGCCGGAACGATGAGTCAGCATACAGAGAGGAGGTGCAGTGGCTAACGGACTGGTAATGTGAACAAAACAAAAGAGATGGTTGTTGACTTCAGGAGAGCACAGAGTGACCACTCTCTGCTGAGCATTGACGGCTCCTTGGTAGAGATAGTTAAGAGCACCAAATTTCTTGGTGTTCACCTGGCGGAGAATCTCACCTGGTCCCCCAACACCAGTTCCAAATCCAAGAAAGCCCAGCAGCGTCTCTACTTTCTGTGAAGGCTGAGGGAAGTCCATCTCCCATCCCTTACCTTCGCCACATTCTACAGAGGAGGTATCGAGAGTATCCGGAGCAGCTGCATCACTGCCTGGTTCGGAAATTGCACCGCCTCAGATTGCAAGACCCTCCAGTGGATAGTGAGGTCAGCTGAGAAGATCATCGGCATCTCTCTTCCCGCTATTACAGACTTTTACACTACATGCTGCACCCACAAAGCTAACAGCATTGTGAAGGACCCCACACACCCCTCATACTAACTGTACCCCCTCCTGCCATCTGGCAAAAGGTACTGAAGCATTCGGGCACTCATGACCAGACTGTACAACTGTTTCTTCCCCCAAGCCAATCAGATTCCTCAATACCCGGAGTCTAGACTGACACCTACATCATTTATTATTATATTGAAATTTGTCCTCTACTATGCCTATTGTCTTGTTTATCAATAAATAAATAAATAAATAAATAAATAAATAAATAAATAAACAAACAAACAAACAAACAAACAAACAAACAAACAAACAAACAAACAAACAAACAAACAAACAAACAAATAAATAAATAAATAAATAAATAAATAAATAAATAAATAATTGTATTGCCCTGCACAGTTTTGTGCACTTTATGTAGTCCTGTGTAGGTCTGTAGTCTAGTGCAGTTTTTATGTTTTACGTAGTCTAGTGTAGCCTTGAGTTGTCTCACATACTCTAGTGTAGTTTTGTGTTGTTTCATGTAGGACCATGGTCCTGGAGGAACATTGTTTTGTTTTTTCTATGCACTGTACCAGCAGCTTATGGTCGAAATGACAATAAAAAGGGACTTGACTTGACTTGACTTGAGGTTCTATGTGTTGTTGCCTGAATTTACATGCCCATGATACCGTTGCAAGCAATTTCTTTGCTATATCGGTACCTCACTGTACTTGTGCTCATGAGAATAAACTGGACCTAACTATTGACAATAGATGGCCTGATTAGTAAACCGATAGGTTTTTACATCACTGCCGTTCTATCAGTACTGATAGATTTTTTCTTAATGAAATTGAACTACTGATGGAATTAGAATGTATTTCCTGGAAACTAAGCTCAAGAATTTTAAAAACAACCACGATTTACATATCCTTAAACATATTCTATGGACTTCTCTTGAGTTCCTCACTAGTTAGCATTTTGTTCTGGCCACTGAGAACCAAACTATTAAATTCAGCCATTAAATCAATATTCCCTTCTAGTGATAATGAAAAGCCAGACTTAACATTTTATTAGACTCATTGAGTATTACAGCACAGATACAGGCCCTTTGGCCCATCCAGTCCCTGCTGATCTGATATTCTATCTAGTCACATCTACCTGCACCTGGATTATATATTCCACCAAATCTCTCCCATCCATGTACCTATCCAAACCTCTCTTAAATGTTGTGATCAAACCCACATCTACCACTTCTGCTAACAGCTCATTCCACATGCTCACCACCCTCAGAGTGAAAAGGTTTCACTCAGATTCCTCTTGAATATTTTCCCTTTCACTGTTAATCTCTAGTTTTAGTCTCCCCAACATGAAGGGGTAACGCCTATTGCCTTCTTCATTTTGTTGAAGTTACCCAACCTGCAGATGATGTCCTGCATTTATTTTTCTTATTTTAGAGACTATTTCTAAAAGTATACAACAGTTTGGGTTCCACTCCAACAGTAATTAGGTTTATAAATACATATGCCATAATAAATGGGAAATTCCATAACTTTGGTCTGCCTATGCATTTAAATTGATTTTCATTCTTTAGGAAGTGTTGGAGATTCATGTTGGAAGTCCTAATTTATGGAAAAAGCATGGATATAACACACACTGGAATCGTTGGCCAGTCTGAAGGAATAATGGGAACATCAAGTTAGATCTGTATAGCATCTTTCTTGAAGCATAGATGGTGCTACAGTGTGGAGTCTCCAAGAAGATTTTAAGGTCAAAGCTTAAAAGTTTAAAGTAAATTTACTATCAAAGTATGTATATGTCATCATATTCATTTTCTGAGATTCATTTTCTTGTGTGCATTCACAATAGATACAAAGAAATACAATGGGATCAATGAAAAACTTCACAAAGAGTGACAAACAACCGATATTCAAGAGAAGACAAACTGGAAAAATAATAATAATAAAGTGTAAATAAATAATATTGAGAATATGAGTTGTAGCATCCTTGAAAGTGAGTCCAGTGGTTGTGGAATCAGCTCAATGGTGAGGTGAGTTCCATGCTGGTTCGGTTGAAGGGTAATAACTGTTCCTAAACCTGGTGGTATGGGACCAAAGGCTCCTGTTTCTCTTCCCAATGGCAGCAGTGGGAAGAAAGCATGGCCTGGACGGTGGGGGTCCATGGGGCTAACTTATTCTGAGAAAAGTTTAGCAACTACGACTGCAACCAGTCGGAGTAGCGGGTTTGCTTTATCTGTCGCAGGTTCAATGTTAGTCATATTTTCCACAAGTAAGTGGAACAGCCACTGTGCAAATTATTTGGTTTCGCTTTGCCATAGCCTTAACCAGTAATACCACTGATGATTAGATTGAACGCTCCCAAGAAAAATCTGGCCAATTTTTGGAGAAGTCATATCCTAGGAGAAAACAAGCTTTATTTGTCTTCCGATTCCATACTAATTGGATGATGCATTTTTTTCAAACAAGTGTTTTATTGACTATGAATTGCATTCAGGTGACCTGGAGGGGATATAAAAATGTAGCTTAAATGCAGGCCTCTTTTGCTTTTTTTTCCTGCTGCTTTAAAAAAATTCTTTTATGGATTCATAAGGTGAAGGCTTTTATTTATTGTACATCTCTAACTATGCTTGAGAAGATGTTGGGAAGTTCTCCTTGAACCATTGCAGTCTTCTTGGTGAAAGTAATTCTACTCTGCTCTGGAGTGTGAAATTTCAAAGATTTAGATCCTAATGAAGGACTAGCAATATATTTGAAAGCAAGATGAAGTTAGGGATCAAGATGGAACCTTTAAGATACACTTCAGATGCACTTTCAAAAGTATCCTCATGGTTGCATTGTGGTCAGGTATGGCAACTTGAATGCACAGGAACATGAAGAACTACAGAGAATAGTAGACAATCCAACACATCATAAGCCTATCCTTCCCACCATTGTATTTACACATGGTGCTGCCTCTAGAAGGCAACATCAATCATCAAGGATCCCCAGCATTCAGGCCATGCATCTTCTCACAACTACCATCAGGCTGGAGGTGCAGAATCCTGAGGTCCCACAACACCAGGTTCAAGAACAGCTTCTTCCCCCGAACCATTCGGTTTCATGAACCAACATGCACAACCTTAATCGCTACCTCAGGAGAACAACACTGTGGACCACTTTGATCACTTAGTCTTCTTTCCCCAGGGCAGCAATGGCCAATTCCAGACAGCATCAGTTTAATGTTAGTGGTAGGTTTTATACACGGAATATGATAGGTGCATGGAATGCATTGCTAGGGTTGGTGGTAGAGCTGATATAAAAGCGATACTTAAGAGATTCTTAGATAAGCACATAGGTGAAGGAAAACTGGAGAGTTATGGGCTGCATCAGAGAGAAGGGTTAGATTGATCTCAGAGTAGGTTAGAAGGTTGGCACAATGTCATGACCGATGGGCTCTGCTATACTGTTCAATGTTCTATATTCTCCAATTGCTCATTCGTATAAAATCTATCTATCATTTATGTTTAATTTAAGCTTTTTTCTTGTGTAAACTGCATGCAAGATTCAATGTGCCTGTGATGCTGTTGCAAGCAAGTTTTTCATTGCACCTGTTCAGACATGTGCTTGGGTATATAATAATAAACTTGACCTTAAATCTGACTTCAGTCGGTGGAGTTCATGTGAACCTGCTGTCTGTTGGTAGTAGAATTGTTGGTGTTATACATGAATACAAATTCATGTGCCTATCTTGTTGTCTGTTGTTTCTTACTGCACATTGTGGCGCATCGAGCAGCATTCCTTAATAATAAATAATTAATAATAAGTAATAATTAAAAATAAAGAATCAGATCTCAGGGACATGTGACTATTCATGGAAGGAGAGGGAATGGAACGGATCAAGATGGAGAGTCACAAAAGATTAAGCTATCCAAAAGGACCAGTCACTCATACGATGAGATGGACTCTTGACCTCACAGTCTACCTTGTTAAGATCCTACACTTTATTACGACCTGAACTATACTTTCTGTGTAGCTGTTACAGTTAATTCTGCATTGTTATTGTTTTACCCTCAATGCACCGTGTAATGATCTGATCTGTATGAACAGTGAGCTTTTCGCTACATCTCAGTACATGTGCCAATACCAGGTTTTTGTTTTGAACTTACTGAGACTGAAGACTAATTGAATGTGCTGATTTACATAGGCTTAAATACCTCAGTGGAGTAGATAGAGAACAATTACTTCCCTTGGGGGGGGCTCCAGAACTAAACGTCACATCAGATTGAGGCTGTTTATGGGTGATGTCAGGAAACGTTTCTTTATACAGTGAACAGCCAGAAACCATTGAATCATTGAAAACAGGACATTAAAATCATCCTCGATTTGTCTGCTCACTGAAGAAGGTCCCAAATTAGGACCAGTGCTCAGTACTTTTGTCCCGGGCAATCTGTTTTCTCCTTACTCCTAAAGTTGTTGAGGTTTGATCAGTTGCATCAAAGAAACACAGAATGGTTGCAGCACAAAAGGAGATTGTTCAGCAGGTAGCTCATTAACTCCGGTGTGGTCCAGTCCCCTGCTCTTTCCCCGTGGCCCAGGATATTTTTGAATTCAATTTCCTGCTGCAATGTCACTGGCTCTCCACTCAGCCTTGGACCACCTGGACAACAGAAATACCTACGTCAGGCTGCCGTTTATCAATTACAGCTCAGTATTTGTCATCATCGTCCCCTCACCACTACTCATTTCTTGTTAAATCTATTCTGCAGTAGGATTCCACATCAAGGGTCTCTTGCAAGCCCATGTACAACTCATCTTTTCCCTCTTTCACCATTTGAAAAAAAAACTTCACCAAATTAATTAAATATGATTTGCCTTTAACAAATCCACCCTGGTTCTCCCCCCAAATCCTTATTTGTCCTGTACCTTCTAATTCCACCTGTGCTTACCATTTCTTGAAAAAACTCTCCACCAATAAATTTAAATGGAATATTTAAATTTTCAGATTAGAATATAGAACAGTACAGCACAGCAACAAGACATTTGGCTCACAGTGTTGTGCCAAAGTAATTAAAACTGTAATTAAACACAAACTGAACTAAACTGATCCTTGCTGCCTACATTCTCTGCATATTCATGTACCTATCTAAGAGCCCCTTGAATGTCTCTATCACATCTGCTTCCACCACAACTCTTTGGCAGTTCATTCCAGGAACCCACACTCTGTGTGCAAAAAAAATCTTGTTCTACACATCTCCTTTGCAATTAGCTCCTCTCACCTTAAATGCATGCCCTCTGGTATTAAGACATGTCAACACTGGGAAAAAGATACCAGCTTCTTACTTTATCTATGTTTCTCATGAACTATCAGATCTGCAATTCCAGAGAAAATAACTCAACCCTTTTCAAAGACTCCTTATAGCACGTGCTCTCTAATCTAAGCAGCATCCTGGTAAACCTCTTCTGCACACTTCCCTAAAATGGATCAACCAGAATTGAATGCAATATTCCAGATGTGACCACTCCAGAGTTGTACAAAGCTTCAGCCATTTTAAAATCCATCTTGAAAGGTTCTTCCCCCAGGCTGTTAATCTGAAAAACCATTTCAGTTAGCCCCCACCCCTCTCGATCTACTACCTCTCTCATGACACTGCAGTGTAAATACTCTAAACCACTTTTTATAATGCTGTAAATACATTCTGGTATTAACTTATTTATTCAAATTTTATTGCACATCTGAACTTTAACCCATATTAGCTCTTTTTATTTTTATTATATCTATCATTCTTTCTTATCTATTATATACACTTTTAATTCTTAATTGCTGAATTTTGTTAATTTTTTGTAGTATGCTGTGTGTGCCCTGACTAACATGCCACAGCAGATTCCTAATTTGGGCAAATAAAGTTGATCCTTGATCACTGAACATAACTTCCTGATTCTTGAACTCATTGATAGAATGTTGTTATATAAGAGACCTAGGCAGGTAATTGGGGTTAAGAAACAGATTAATTCGGTCTGTGAGGATAAATGCTCAACTCCTGTATTCCAATGTCATTCTTCTGCTCATTATGTCTAAACAACTAAACCTGGTTCTTTTACCCCTGTGATAAATTACAAGACTCAGAAAAATCCCATTACTAAAAATCTACTGATAACTGCATTAAAAGAGAAGCATCACGATGGCTTGAAAGCTTTTCAGCAAAAAGTACATAAACACAATAGGACACTGTACACAACCAAGCAATATAGGATAAGCTAGGAATCATCATTGTTCAGTACATACTGTGTGTAGGTACATGTAGGAGATCTTTTGCAAAAGAAACTTTGAAGGGTTAGAAAATTCAAACTGAACATAGAACATAGAACAGTACAGCCCAGGATGCTAGTGCTGACCATGATTGCAGTCCAAACTAATCCCATCTATCTACATATGCTTTATGTCCTTGCACCCCCTGACTGTCACTTGACTGCCATGTGTCTTAAATGCTGTCGTCATATCTGCGGAAGTGAAGCATTAACAGCTTAAGGAGGGAAAATGAGGAAGTCGAAGGGGGTATCAGCAGATGGAATAAATAGGGGAGAGAATTGGTGGTGGTATAGAAAGGGTGAGAGGAAGAGAGGAAGGCAGAAGGAAAAGACAGGTGGAAAGAAAGTAAAGGGAGTATTGAGAGAGGATGAAAGAGAGTGTAGATGTGATTGGAAAGGAAAGGGAAGAGGAAAGACAAGAATAAGATGGGAGAAAAATGAAAATAGAAGAAGAAAACAGTACGTTTCTCATTAATCTCTGACGAATCCAAAGGCTGCAAGATCTCTGGAAGTTCTACTGTCCTAATAAAGGCATTCTTCCCATACAACCCAAACATTATACCTTTTCCGCTGTAAATTTAATTCACCTCCCATGGGATCTTGAAATTTTCCTTCACTATGGAGTTTTACTAAAAATGTAAAGCTCTTCAGCAAGTGACTGGAAAATGTCTTCTTTTTGGTTGAGGAGCTTAGATCGTAGTTTTGAAATGTAAGCATATTGATCCTTGATGTTTTCAATGAAGCCCAGTTTGCAACCTTTGTCAAAGATCAAATTTTTCTCATTTGAAAGAGATTTTTATGGGTTTTTTTGCATAGTGTCTTGGTCATGTTTCAAATCCATGATTCCTGTTATTCAATATTGAAAAGAAATTTTACAAATCAAATCAATCCGAAGATTTGAGTGTTTTATGTTTCTTATTTTTTTAACTAAATAAAGTTTATTCTCAGTGCAATAAATGAATCAACGTAATAATTCAGGAAATTAGTTTTGAACGTTCAGTCTTTGCTAATTGGTTTGCACAGTGCACTGCCACAAGAAAGCAGCATTGATCATCGAAAACCTCCACTATGTAAGCCATGCCATCTTCTTGTGAATATCATCAGGCAGGAGATACAGGAGGTTTAGGTCCCACACCAGCATGTTCAGGAACAATTATTAATGACAACCAACAGGCTCCTGAACCGGTATGGATAGCATCACAACTCTGAACTTATTCTCCAATCCACGGATTCACTTTCAAGGACTCTACAACTCATGTTCTCAGTGTTACTTTTATTGGCAAGTTTAGTTTATATTCTTTTGCACTTTGGTGTTTATTAAGTCTTTGCCCATTTATGTATAGACTTCTTGCAAAATAATATTGTATTTATTTTTTTCCCTGTAAATGCCTGTAAGAAAAAAATCTCGGGGTAGTATATGGCAACAGATATGTACAATACTTTGATAATAAATCTACTTTGAACTTTTCTTTCGTCTCAATCTGTGACAATCTCATCACTCAAAACTTGCTTCTTGGCTGAAATTCAACAAGTCTTTCACAGGCATTTTCGCGGTCTTCAGCTATTAATTTTTTTTTTTCATTTCCTGATGCCGGAAAAGGGCCAGTCCCATAAACTATGGTTGTGGACTATTCATTCCTCTCCTATCAGGGAGGAGGTTATGCAGCATCCATGCCAGGACCACCAGACACTAAATCAGTTACTTTCCCAAATCAGTAAGACTGATCGACACCTTCACCCACTGAACTACCCCTCTACCCCCATCCACCACTACTTTATCATTTCCTTTCAGAGTCACCTCATGTACAGACACTCCCATGCCTAGCGTCTATTTATGGACATACAACTAATGCATATAAGCTATCTTTTCTATTTATATTTATTGTAATTATTTTTATTATTGTGTTCTTTATCTTATTGTGTTTTATTTGTGCTACATCAGTCAGAGTAACAATTATTTTGTTCTCCTTCACACTTGTGTACTGGGAATGACATTAAACAATCTTGAATCTAACGTGCAAGTGTACTGACTTTTAAGGTCTCATGTTCAATACAAAAACAAACTATTCGGGGACTAGAAATCTGAAATTAAGTCAGAACATATAGGGATCAAACAATAAGTCAGACACCATCGAGGAGAGAGAAAGGTGAAGTCAATGCTGTGGTTGGAGTATAAAGGAAGACTAGGTACACTTTTGTACCAATTCGTACATAGAACAAGTTCGTGGTTCCCTGAAATTAATGTTGCAGATATTCAGGGTGGTGAAGAAGGCTTTTGGCACCCTGGCCTTCATCTAGGCATTAAGTATAGAAAGTGCAGTGAAAAACTTTTAGTATCATCACAGACACATAGCATCAAACATACAACAGTCACCAGAGAAACATAAATTATATTAGAACACAAGAACTGGGTGGTTGAAGGGAAGTAGTTCTTCTTATGTTGGTGGTGGGGACTTTAGGCTTCAGTACCTCCTGCTTGATGTCAGCTGCAAGAAGATGGCAAGGTCTGGATGATGGGTATCTGGGATGTTGCCTGCCTGAGGAGCACCTCATGTGGGTACCTTCAGTGGCGGAGAAGGATGTGCCTGTAGTGCATTGGGAAGAGTCCACTACTTTCTGCAGATTCATACATTCCTGCACATTTGAATTGCTGTACCAAATTATGAAATTGCTAGGTTCTTAAATGCCTCTTAAATGTGGTAAATCTATATCTGATTCAATCATCTCCTCTGGCAGTGCATTCCAGATTTTAACCTTTGTCTGTGTAAAGACAACTCAATCCTTAGTTTCCTTTTAAAACTTTGGCCACTCATCTTAAACGGTATGGTAGCATAGCGGTTAGCATAATGTTTTAGACTGGGGTCCAATTCTCACCCCTGACTGTAGGGAGTTTGAACGTTCTCCCTGTGACCACGCGGGTCCCCTTTGGGTGGTCTGGCTTCTTCCCACGTTCAGAAGATGTGTGGGCTAGTAACGCTATACTGGCAACTGGAAACGAGGTGACCCTTGCAGGTTGTTCCCAATATGTTTGGCACCAGCTTGGCTGCAGGAGCTGCTGGAAGGATGTTCAATGATGTCCAGCTGCATTCGGGTTCTACTCCAGATTTACTGTCCGGATTTACTCCCGTAGACTTTGTCTCTCCCAAGGCAGTCAACAAGCCTGTGGAGCTGTTTACCCATAGCTAGAGGTCTGGTTCATGAGCACCAGGGCATGTTCACACACTGGTGGGCCTGCATGCTACATGTGCAGGGGCCAGATCTCCTCCATATCCTTTATTCTTCAGCCTGAGTTTGAAAGGACTTCAGTTTCCATGTGTCGCTAACAAGGAGGCTCTACCTGAGGCTTGCTGTTGGAAAGACTATGAACTGGGAGGGAGAGACACATTCTTTTTCGCAAGACTGCTAGCCAGTGGTGGAACTAGCACTACCCACTACACGAGCACACTAGATGCATCACAACAGCCATTTTCACATGGAGGTCATATGTGAAGGGTAAAAGGTGAAATGTGTAAGGGGAACATGAGGGGGAATTTCTTTACTCAGAGATGCCATTGGAAATGGTGGATGTGGGTATGATTGCAACATCAAATAGAGGTTAGGATAGTACATGAATAGGAGGAATATGGAGGACTACAATCTGGGTGCAGTCAATGCGTCCAGGCAGACGAATAGTTCAGTATAGAGTAAATGGGCTGAAGGGCCTGTTTCTATATTATAGAGTTCTATAACTCTATAATGTTGTATTAATTGCCTGGAACACTAGTAAGTTGCTCGTTTCCATTACCATACCCCATGCAAGGATGTAATATTGAGACTTTATAAACCACTGGTGAAGACCTACTTGGAGTATTGTGAACAGTTTAGGGTCCCTTATGTGAGAAAAGTTGTGCTGAAACTGGAGCGGGTTCAAACGACATTCACGAAAATTATTCCAGGATTGAATGGCTTGTCACTTGAAGAGCGTTTGATGGCTCTAGGCCTGTATTCACTAGAATTCAGTAGAATGAGGGGACACCGAATTGAAACCCATCGACTAGTAAAAGGTTTTGATAGAGTGGATGTGGAGAGGATGTTTCCTAGGGTGGGAGAGTCTAAGACCAGAGGACAAAGCCTCCAAATAGAGAGCCATCCTCTTAGAATGGAGAAGAGGAGGAATTTCTTCAGAGAGTGGTAAATCTGTAGAATTTGTTGCCTCGGACAGCTGTGGAGGCTGTCTTTATGTATATTTAAGGTAGAGGTTGATAGATTCTTGATTGGGCTGGATATTAAGGGGTATGGGGAGAAGGCAGGAGATTGCGGCTGAGAGGAAAATTAGATCAGCCATGATGAAATGGCAGAGTAGACCAGATGGGCCAAATAGTCTAATTTTGCTCCTATATCTGATGGTCTTATGGTCATAGTTGCCCTCATGGACAGATAGTGAGCTTTTAACAGTGCAGATCTCGCAGAGGATGAAGGTCAAAAGGTTCAGATGGGTATGTTGTCAAAATCAGGATATAGGCGAGCAGCAAAGTTCAAAGGTCTTCTCTGCCACAATCAAAACAAAATGGCCACTGGAAGTGCCTGGTTAAGACTGCTCTGTTCTAAGCAAAATGGAGGCACAAAAGATGCTGGAATCTGAAGCAAAATACAAAGTCCTCATTTCCCTCCATAAATTCTATCTGACACACTGAGCTCCTCCAGCATTTTGTGTGCTGCTCTCTTCTGAGAAATCTGCTATTTTCTGATAATGCTAGTACTTCCCACAGCTTTCAGCTTGCTGGTTACGTTGTGTTGTTGCGATCTTCCCCAAGGATCGCCATCTTGTCATGGTGGAGGTACTTTTGGGTTCCTGTGGTCCTGAAAGCGATGCTCTCTGGGGTTTAGCCATCCAGCGCTTAGTCCTGGTCTAGACTAGAGCGATCCAGTCTAGACTGGAATTGGCAAGAGATGATGGCAAATTACAACAGCAGTGAAGGTGAAAGAGGATGCAACAGTGTAGGATCCCCAGTTGTCTTGTATTCCATGCCACCAGACCCTGACCCATACACGGGAATTCTCCATTAAGGGAATCCACCCTCAACTCCATTAGAGAACATTATACTCGACTCAAGTGATCACACTATGTTGTTATAGCAGACAGAATATGACTGGGGATAATGCTAGTGTATATCTGTCTGAAGTCTAAAGCAGTCCATGATTTAACCCTTTCAGCAATTCAACCATGGTACCAGCTCAGATTCCAATTTTTTTTTTTTTTTGGTCACATCTGTGTGTACATCAAAAGATACAATGAAATGCACTGTTTACATTAGTGACCAGCACAACTTAAGGATGTTCTGGGGGAAAGCCCGGAAGTGGCACCATGCAGTCCATTGCCAACGTAGCATGCCCCCAATATTCGGCCGAGCAACACAAGCCCCTTTTCCACCCTCCCACCAATCTAGCCACTTGCGCACACAGACAGGCCCTCGGCCTCCCTGGGCAGGCCAGCCTTAGGCCTGACTTCCAGACCTTGACCCTGGACATCAGGGTATGGGAGCAAACATACAGACAGCCAGAATTCTGGACAGCTGAATGTGGAGACATGCATTTGTATCATTAGTCGGGGAATTAAAATCATTTAGAGTGTAGGATATAGAACAGCACAGCTCACAATGTCTGTGTCACACAGTTAATTTTTGCATTCGGTTAACATGCCAGTTTCCCTTTGCTTTTGACCTATGGTGCCAACGTGGCTGCTTTGGATGCATCTGCAGGTGTCTGAACTGAGCGAAGATCTGTGTGCGTGGCCGATTCTTCTAGCTTGCTGCATCTGCGCATTGGTGACACCCATCTGCCAAACCTGCTTCCAAGCAGGCCTACATGTGAACATCCAGCCTGCTGTTAGTTCCACTCTGCTGATACCAATGAACCCTGCACACACTAGAAATTTCCCTTCAGATCTTTTCCACCAACCCGGATTGTGCCAATGTACAACATTAAGAAAGTCACCAGGAGAAATTCCAAGCAAATGGTCCGTGTCCGGTGCCTGCATTTTGAACGTCATGCCTACTGTGAGTTTGGATTGTGGTTATCACAGTACAAACAACAGATTTTCATGGCGACAACAGTTCTGCAGTCTCCCAGTCAAGAGACATTAAGCAGCCCCTTTCTGTGATATTACTGCAATAAGAGGAAAGCCCAATGTTTCCTGACATGGTAATTAGACTTGTAACTGAAACTTAACTGGGGAGATTCAAATGAGCCAGAGAGGAGACAGGAATTCTGCAAATTGTCGTCAAAATGTTTGTGTGGATAACAAATTGGTTTATGACTATCGGGTTTCGGTGCCGCAGCCTCTGATTTTGCTGCGTGTCCTGAGAGGGGTTGCAGGGAATACTCTGGGTTGAGTTACCAGGCACTGACTGGTACCTTCTGGAGCCAGAGGCAGTCTTGTGTCCCATCAGGGGATGATACGTTGGTGCGGACACAGAAGGAGAAAGACACAGACACAGACACAGACACACAGACACACACACACACACACACACACACGCACTTCACACACTTGGCTGGTTGCCATGTCGACCAGTACATTTGGAAAGTGAAGGGTTTCATAAATTGATAAGAAAATGTATTCATATCATAATAAGTGCCACTTTGCTCTATTTAATTGAATTTGGCCAAATTGCCTTGTGGCCCTCCCACCCGACAGCCTTGCCAGTCTGGCTTTTTATCTACTAATTATGTACTGTTCTTCCTGTCATGGGAAATAAAGTACTGCTTAACCCCATTCACTGGCCCACATCTATTAAAAAGGCATTATAAGGAAGCATCACTTTCAATATATTGCCCCTATCATTTC
Organism: Hypanus sabinus; assembly: GCF_030144855.1. Taxonomy (NCBI): domain Eukaryota; kingdom Metazoa; phylum Chordata; class Chondrichthyes; order Myliobatiformes; family Dasyatidae; genus Hypanus; species Hypanus sabinus. The sequence continues at coordinate 23,963,808 of NC_082718.1, forward strand.
TCCCTATTATAATTTGCAGAGATTACTTTTCTGGTCTTGATTAAACCTTGTAAAATGCTTATAAAAACTCATCAACATTACATTCAGCACAGGTTTATCTTGCTTTGGTATTGGTTTGGATTGCCACAGCCACGACAGGATTTGTTTGAATTGACTCTGTTCTCCTTGGCCAGTTCAGTACATGGAAGTGTTACACCAAGTTCAGTCCAGCTGCCCCACCCATGTCCACTCATAAGTTGAAGTGGGCATGAAGCAGCTGTCAGGCGATTCACCCATGGCTGCATCTGCCCCTACTGTGGCATGGCAGTGTAGTGGTTAGTGTGACATTATTACAGTGCGAGTAATCAGGGTTCATGTCCCACCACTGTTTGTAAGGAATTAGGATGTTCCCTCCCATGAGCACATAGGTTTCCTTTGGTCACTCAGGTTTCCTCCCAAAGTTGTACGGGTTTGGAGGTTAATTGGTCACATGGGTGTAATTGGGTGGCATGGGCTCGTTGGGCTGGTTACTATGCTGTATCTCTAAAGAAAGTAAGCAGAATCTCCAAGAGAGCATTCATTAATTTAATCATTTCTTTCTGCACCTGCCCACCACAAACTCAGCTTGCTGGCCACCACTCCATCTCTTCCTTGAAACTGCACAAGATGGCTTGCAGGGTGGGTGTTAAATTTGATTCAGATAAGGTGTCGCATCAGATCAGGGAGTCAATAACACTAGGACGTACGTTTATAGTGAGGGGGAGAGAATGAACAGGAAATTGAGAGCAACTTTTTCACCCAGAAATCATGTAAAAATAATCAGGAGCTGAAAATTGTAGCTAATATTATAAACACCTAATATGTTAATAATATTTACTTTGATATCTGAATCATGGTTTTTATTTTGGAAATATAGTCCTCCTCAGTGACAGCTGGGAATAAAACAGTTTCCATATCACCTATGCATTCTTATACTCTCAGTGGCCACTTTATTAGGTACCTCCTGTATCTAATAAAGTGGCCACAGAGTTTATGTTCATGGCCTTCTGCTACTGCAGTCCTTCCTAGCAGTTAGAACCAGTCTGCATATTCTCCTCCGACCTCTTCAATTTATAGGGCACAAATGCCACTAACTGGATGTGTTTTTTTTTGTTTTTTACACCATTCCCTGTAAATTTTAGAGACTGCTGTGCATGAAAGTGCCAGGAGATCAGCAGCTTTTGAGATACTCAATCCATCCTGTCTGGCACCAACAAATGAACTTGGCTAAGTCTACATGCCTTCAGGCAATGAGTTGCCACCACTTGATTGGCTGATTAGATATTTGCTTTAATGAACAGGTGTACAGGTGTAGCTAATAAAGTGGCCACTGAGTGTAGAGGCACAGAAAGAGGTTACTTGGCTCATTGAATCCACGAGGGCCTCTGCCACCCAATTCACCCTAGAATTCTAGCAGTTTCACATTGGCGAAGGAGGTTTACTCTTGTGCTTCAATGTACAAGCAATTTCTATCAATTCAGTTATTACACTTCCCCTTTGCAACACATCATGTCAAAGTAATTCAGCTGCGGATCATTTGAAGTGCTCCTGGGAGATTTGACAAAGTGCTGTATAACTCAAGGCTTCCTCCATTCATTCCTGCCACTTTTCACACCAGGTGTTCAGAGTGACCTCTCTGAGGGAGATCCTCCAATTTAGCGTTGACAGCTTTTTCCTTTAATTCAAAACAAAGATCTCCAGCTGTATGTTTTCCAAGATAAACGTTTGCTTAATATCCTTTCATCTGAGATGAATGCACTTAGCAATGCTTTAACGGCTGGCTATCTGAGAACATTGGCCACTGTTGAAAGTGTGAAAAGTCATGCTGAAACATTTCCTGAACAACGGCAGGTGCTTCCAGTCTTGTGAACATGTTGGCACCAACAAAGGCTGTAGATGGTCTTGTTGTTCAGACTCGGTCCAAGGGTCCCATGGGCTTCGCCAGGTTCAATGTTTGTGAGCTCACATTCCATGCAAACATTTGACAACAAACACACTCAGAAGCCTGTCCTCTGTTCTGCATGCTAACCCTCCGTACGATGTGCATCCCAACACCCCCCACCACAGTCAAGGGTGACCCCCATAAATCAGAAGGGTTTTCAGTGGTCAAGTTCAAGGTTGGCCTCTATATCCCCTGTTATCAGACTCTGATTTCAGAAATCAGAAGTTCAAAAGGACTTAGGGGTTCCGGTGCAGTATTCCATAAAAGTTGATTTAGTATTGAGGAAGGTAAATACATTTCAAGAGCATTAGAATATAAAAGCATAAATATAGTGCTGAGGCACTGGTCAGATTGCACTTGGAATATGATGAACAGTTTTGGACCCCCTATTGAGAAAAGGACATGTTAGCTTTGGAGAAGATCCAGAAGAGGTTCACAAGAATGATCTCAAAATGAAAAGGTTAACATATGAGGAGTGTTTGATGGCTCTGGCCAGTACCTACTGGAGTTTAGAAGAATGAGGGGAGATCTCATTGAAACCTGTCGAATATTTAAAGGCCCAGATAGTGTGGGCGTGGAGAGGATGCTTCCTATAGTGGGGAGGCTAGGTCCAGATGGCACAGCCTCAGAATAAAAGGGTGTCCTTTTAGAACAGAGATGAGGAAGAACTTACTTATCTAGAGGGTTGTGAGTCTGTGGAATGCATTGCCACAGACAGTTGTGGAGGCATTGGGTATGTGTAGAGTGGAGGTTGATAGGTTCTTGATTAGTAAGGGCATCAAAGGTTATAGGGAAATGGCAGGAGAATGGGGTTGAAGATAATAAATCAGCCATGATAGGACGGCGGTGAAGACGTGATGGAATAAATAGCCTAATTCTGCCCCTATATCATATTGCCTCTTGCACAATAAGATTGTTGAAAGTGTCAAATGATCATTTGAGCTGTTTAGAGAACCTTGAAGCTATGTAAAGGGACACACAAAGGTCTTGAGTAAATGATAGAAGGAACACACCACCTCACCTACCAGCCACTGCCCACACCATCAGTCACCTCCTGCTCTATCTGTGGGGACCTGAGTTTTCTACACTGGTGTAGCCAGCTTAGAATCCACAGATCGACAGAGGGACCAAATCATCCACAGGCTGGAGTTAGGGTCCTGTCTCTGTGTTTGAATTGGTGGGTGTGTTGGAGGGTTGGCAAAGGAGCTTATTTGTCTTTTTTGTTGTTGTTGTTCCTTGTGTTGTTCTGCAAAACACTGTGGCCATGCTATATCAGCATTGGATTTTGTGCCGACGCTTGTGGGCCGTCCCCAGTACAACTTTGGGTGTGTTGGTTTCAATGCAGGTGACACATTTCACCGTATATTTCAATGTATTTGTCAAAAATAAATCTGAAATCTAAAATTTGAACGTAGGAGATTCTGCAGATTCTGGAAATTCAGAATAACACACACAAAATACTGGAGGAACACTGCAGGTCAGGCAGAATACTTTTCATTAGGACTGATGAACAGAGGTCCTGATGAAGGGTCTTGGCCTGAAACATCAGCTCTTTATTTCTCTCCATAGATGTTGCCTGACCTGTCAAGTTCTTCTGAAATCTGAAGATGGACTCTTGACTTCACAGTACAACTTGTATGATCTTGCACTTTGTTTTGTTTACCTGCACAGCACCTACCCTGTAGCTTTTACTTATTATTCTGGATTGTTAGTATTGAGTCTTGTTCTACCTCAACGTGTAACAATCTGATCTGTATGAACAGTATGCAAGAAAAGCTTTTCGCTGTATCTCAGCACACGTGACAATAGTAAACCCATACCAGTACCAATTAAGTGCACTGTCGGATACTAGTGATGGTGATCTGATGAAGATTTGGATTAGTTTATTGTCATATTCACCAGGGTAGAATGCAATTCCTTATTTGTGTAATCTGACAGAGTAAACAGTGGATGAATACAATGTTTACAATAGTAAATTCAGCCACAAAAACATTGAAATGCACAAAGTACAGTAGAGCAAACCAAGGACAGAAGAAAAGGTGATAATTAAAATGAAGGGGTTGAGAACGAGGCAGCACCACCAGGAAAAATGATATGAAGGAAGTGACTGGCTCAGAGGTCTGACAGCAGTAGAGAAGAAATTGCTCTCGAGTCTGGTCCTCGGGACTTTCTGTGCCTTTTTCTTAATAGGTAGATGAGAGAAAAGGGAATGGCAGGGGTGGGGGAGGATCAGATTACTGGCCTGATACATACATTTTGAAATAATTGCATGGGTGGTATGCAAAACAGAGTGTTTTGCTGTTTCTTAGTACAGATGACAATAGTAATCCAATAACCAATCGCTGAGTGGGGAAGTGATCTGTAAGGAGGATGTAATGAGTCTGTGGTGAGGTATATATATAGGTAGGTTATGTGAGTGGGTAAACATTTAGTCAATGGAGTTTAATGTGGGGAAATAATTATTCACTTTGCAGTGGCTTATGGTCACTGTGAACTTGGTGGGCTGAAAACCATGAGAAATGTTGTATGTGTCTTAAAATTCTCTATAATTCTATGGATGAGAATATCCTCGTTAATAAAGAATAAAAACTGTGCCTGTCGTTACATCAGGTAATGAGAAATGTACATACAAAGTGGGTGGAATATAATCTTGATGAGACCACACCAACTATTGAACAACAATTAATACTTATCCTAATTCATTCTTCCTGTATTCTGTTCAACTACCTCTCACCCACACACCGGAGGCAAACTACAGAGGCCAATTCACCAACCAGCCCTTTGTGGTGTGGGAGGAATATTGTGTGCAGTCCTGCTCATCATGCTATAGGGAGGATGTGATTAAGCGTGAGAGGGCACAAAAAACATTCGGAAGGTTGTTGCAGGGACTTGAGAGCTTGAAGTATGATGAGAGACTGCAAAGGATGGAATGTTTCCCCCGCAGTGTAGGAGTCAGAGGGGTGACCTTATGGAGATATTAAAAAAAAATTCACAAAGGGGCATAAACAATGTGGATGGTCACTGTCTTTTTTCCCAGGGCAGGGGAGTCTAAATCTAGAGGCACATATTTGTGGAGAGAGGGGTCATATTTGACCAAATTGGGCCTACAGTCACTGGAGTTTCAAAGAATTATATGTGATCTTGTAACATTCTTATTTAATAATCTTATAATGCAAGCAGTGTTCTAAGGAAGATCCTGATAGAGGGCAACTTTTTCATATGAAAAGTGGCATGTGGAATTAGTCGCTGGAGGTACTGTTAGAGATGGGTACAATTCTAAAGTTTAAAAGACCTCTGGGCAGCTACATGGATAGAAGATGTTTGGACGGATATGGGCCAAATGCTGGCAAATGGGACTAGCTCAAGCAAACATCTTATCAGGCATGGGTGACTAGGGCTGATGGGTATGTTTCTGTGCTGTATAACCCCTTGAATCTAAAAGAAGTCCTGCTATTCCTCTGGTGAGACTAGGCTGCTGTGCATAGGTCTGCCCTTTAAAGGCAGTAATTACTTATTTTGGAGACAATTCAGAGAAGTTTCACTGGGTTGATTCCAGAAATGAATCGGTTGTCTTATGAAGGAAGGTTGACCAGACTAGGCCCACAATTAGTGGAGTGCTGAGGGATAAAATGTGGCACGATAGCGTAGCGGTTACCGTAACACTATTACAGTGTCAATTCCACCACTGTCTGTAAGGAGGCTACATGTTCTCCTCCTGACCATATGGATTTCTTCTGGATGCTCAGGTTTCCTCCCACACTCCAATGACTTACGGCTGGTAGGTTAATTGGTCAATTGGTTAGAATTAGGTGGCACAGGCTCATTGGGCTGGCAGGGCCTTTTGCCGTGCTGTATCTCTAACTAATCTTATGGAAGCATAAAAGGTCCTGAGGATACCGAGAGAATGTTTCCCTTGTGAGGGAATCCAGAAGTAGGAGGTAAAAGTTTCAAGCTAGGAGACACTCAATTTAAAGTGAAGCTTGCGAAAATTTTGTCTTTCAGTGTTTGTGAAACTTTTGGACATCCCTCTTTTGAAAAATGTGGAAGCTAAACCAATAAATTCAGACCATCCCCAGTTAATGTACAGGCTGTGTATTTACAGGTATATTTGAGTTGATTTTGTTCTTAAGTTGGTAAATGCACAATAAATCACCCAATACGTTAAACATACCACCACAGTATTGTAATGAAGGTCATCAGAAGCACATACGATTGATAAGAATGAATAATTACTGAAGATGGAGAGAGGGGAAAGTACCTCTGTCATTCTTATGAATGAGGTATGTATATAAGTTAGACTTTGGAACTGAATAATGTTATGGGAGTGTGTTTGTAATGAGTTGGGTGCTTGTAAGCTGGGGAGAACTTTTACAGCTAGGATACTGAGAGAATGCCAAGACATATTTTTGAAGTATAAGGGAGTCAAAGGTTATGGGAACAAGGAGGAAAGGGTAGCTGTATCCAAGATCATATCAGCCATAATGTTATGGCAGATATGATGGGAAATATGGCTGAGCTGCCCCTAGTTCTTCTTCTTGTTATTGTGACACTCGGGTTATCTGAAACCAAATTGCAAAGATTTCAAGACGGGGACTTCTCTGAGACTGTTTTCAGTCCTTGGACCAGACTTGTTTGTATTACTTCAAGATCACTTTGGATGAAGAGCTGATCTTATCCTCAGTAGAAACATCCTCCACCATCTATTTCCTGAAAATGGAGGTTAATCACGGCAGTTTATAGTTTTTGTTGGACATATCCCAAAACTCATTTGTCTTGTTGACGTACATGATTAGTGTGTTGTCCTAACCATGAAATATTTGAGTGTAAATTAGCTCATGGTTTCTCTCTCTTTCTCACTCCCTAAACAGCTTCACAAATTGTTTTTTGTTTCCATGTAGCCGCTGTCCTCTCTGCACCTCTTCTGATTGGACATTTACCCTACCCCCACTTCTGTCACCTGATTGAGGTATTCTGTGAAGCAAAGCATTGGGCCGTGTCGCAAGGAGTTTATATTTGAAGTGAGGCCACACAGTACAGGCTTACAGTGCCAGAGCACTCAAATTAGTTTGCTAACGCGTTCATGGAGTCCATAAGACCATAAGATATAAGAGAAGAATTGGATCTTTTGGCCTGTCAAGTCAGTTCCACCATTCAATCATAGCTAAAATTTTTACAACCCTATTCTCCCCCCTTCTTACTGTACTCCTCGGCCACAGAAAAAAAAAGAAATAGTGATGAAGAGTCATAAAAACAGGCCAATTAACCCACCACATTGACTGTTGAGCACCCATTCATATTATACCCATCCTGTAGCATATGGCCTATTGTTTTCTAAGCTTTGGCTCATTTAGTCACCTATTAAAATTAAATTCTGTCGACCTGTTCTACTTTCACCACTCTCTCAGGCAATGTGTTCCAGATGTTCCATTCTCTGGGTAAAAAAGGTCCCCATTATTACATCCTTGGAACATCCATGCAGAACGTAGGGAACTACAGCACAGTACAGGCCCTTTGGCATGCTATGTTGTGCTGACATTTATACCTACACTAAGATCAATCTAACCCTTCCCTCCCACACAACCTTCCATTTTCCTTTCATCCATATGCCATTTTTAAGAGTCTCTTAAACGTCCCTCATGTACCAACCCACACATCCACTGCTATCTGTGTTTAAAATAAAACCTTTGACATTTCCTCTATACTTTCCTCAAATCACCTTAAAATTATGCCCCCTCGTATTACCCATTTCCACCCTGGAAAGAAATTCTTTGCCTGTCCATTCGATCTATGACCTTATCTTGTACACCTCTATCAATAAAGTCACATCTCATCCTCCTTTGCTCCCAGCTCGCTGAATCGATCTTCAGGAAAACATGTTCCCCAATCTAGGCAGCATCCTGGTAAATCTCCTCTACACCATCTCTAATGCTTCCACATCCTTCCGATAAGGAAGCAGCTAATACTGAATGCAATGTTTCAAGTGTGGTCTAACCAGGGTTTTACAGAGCTGCAAAATTACCACACAGACATTCTGCATCTTTTACCTCAAGTTCAGTTATGTAAGAGGTTGGTGAAGCTGCACTTGGGGTGGTGTGGGCAGTTTTAGTCACGCTGTAAAAGGAAAGCTGTTACTAAACTAGAAAGAATGTCGACAGTGTTTATCAGGGAGTTGCCTAGGCTTACGGGCCCAAGTTACAAGGAGAGTGTGCATAGACTAGCACTTTACTCTTTGGAATACGAGAGATCATGAGGGACATAGACAGGGTGAAAGCACAGACTTTTTCCCAGAAAGGAGTTGTTAGAAGTAAGAGGGCATAGGGTTAAGATCAGAGGCAAGAGATTTCAAAGGGACATCAGGGGAAGATTCTTCACAGAAAGGGTGGCGTGTATTTGGAATGAGCTGCTAGAAACAGTGATTGAGGCAGACACATTAGCAACATTTAAAAGCCATTTAGATAAGTATGTAGATAAGATTAGAGGTTTAGAGGTCTACGGGCCATACACAAGATCACTAGGCAATACAGTTGGCATGAATGAGTTGGGCCAAAGGACCTGTTTCCAAGCAGAATGAGTTCAAGTCCAAAGGGTTTTGGCCCCAAAATGTCAACTGTACTTTCTTCCATAGATGCTGCCTGGCCTGCAGAGTTCTTCTAGCATTTTGTGGGCGTTGCTTGGATTTCCAGCATCTGCAGATTTTCTCTTGTTCATGGTTTGACTCCAGATCTAAATTTTATCACTTCTTATATGGGGGAAAATTTCCTTCCCTCCACACTATCTATACCCTCATAATTTTACATACCTTAATCATACGCCCCTTTAACTTCCTCCACCCCAGGGAAAACAGATTGAGTGTCTCCGGTTTCTCCTCATGATTGAAACACTCCTTTGCAAACCACACCCTGGTGAATCTCCTCTGCATGATTTTTGTTCGCCCACATGAGGAATGCAAAGTGCAGGATAATCTCAAGGTAGTATATGGTGACATCTAGGTACTTTGATAATAAATTGACTTTGAACTTGGTATTAAGTTTCAGCTGATTTTCCCAATTATTCCTTTCCTGCTGGACATACATTCATAGAAACACGGGTATAATCATAGCAACAGGAAACACTCAGGTCGTGGAAAGAAAAACAAATGTTAACGCTTCAGGTTGGTGACCTATTGGCACTATAAAATCACAGGCATGTTATTAATAATGCCTGTATTTCCTATTGGGGCAAATTTACTGTCTCATAAATGCAAAGAGGAAATCTGATAGTGTTGTTCACAGATTAGACTTCCATTTAAAAACTGTCCTTCAAATCCAGCCATTGTCTTATCTCTCGTTATTGCTGAAGGCACCTTCAGTCTCCCAAATAGGACCACATGACCATAAGACATAGGCTGTTCATCTGCTCTGCCATTCGATCATGGCAGATTTATATTTTCAGTGGACCTCTGTAGATCTTCTGGAGAAGGTGCTCCCACAGAACTGTTGGGGTGAGTTTCAGGTCTTACTTCAAGTGGCAATGAAATACTGCGATTTATTTCCAGTGACTCAGAGGGGAAGTCGTGGTGGTGTTTGCCAAGGTCTTCTTCCCTTACTATTGTCGCGAGGTTTGGGTATTTTGTGGTAGCTTTGACCCATTTTGCAGATGGTGCATGCAATAGGCACCGTGACAAATTCAGATTCATTTATTTATCACAAGTACAACATACAGTGAAATGCATTGTTTGCATTAACAACCAACACAATCAAAAGATGTGCTGGGGGCAGCCTACAAGTGTTGGCACACATTCCAGCACCAACGTAGTATGCCCACAATGTTCAGCAGAATAGCAACAACAAATGAAAGGAGCAAAACAAGCCCCTTTCTTCACTCTCACCCACCCACTCCAACTCAAGGACAGGATGCCTCAGGGCCTCTATCTTCCAATGGACTCATTGTCTCGTAGGTATCAGGTTTCCAACTTCACCAGTGGACTCACAGACTTGCATACCCATGGGCTTTGTCCATTGGGTCTCAAATTTGGGACCCACTGAGTTCGGTCTTTGACCTTCGGGCTTCGATATTCAGTGTACTGATAGTGGAAGGGGTCAACATTTTAGATTGTATAGTTGGGTCCCATACCACCAAGTTCAAGTACAGCTACTTCCCTTCATCCATTTGGTTCCTGAACCAACTGGCACAATGCTAATCATTATGTCAATGAAGCAACACTATGATCGCTCTGTAGGACATTGATAGTTGAATGCTTTTTGTTGCAATTGCATTTTTCCTTGTAAAAATTGTATATAATTTGTTTTTTTTTTGTTGTGAATGTTGTGTATCAGGTGCTACTGTGTCCCAGTGATGCTGTTGCTAGAAAGATTTTCATTGTGCATACGGCAATAAACTCAAATTTGGCAATGACTTTGACTAACCATTTAGACTGATTTGTTAGAGAAATCATAGAGGCAAGTAGTTCTGGATGAAGGGTCTTGGCCTGAAACGTTAACTGCTCGTTTCAATGGATGCTGTCCGACCAGCTGAGTTCATCTAGCTTGTTTGTACATGTTGATTTGAGCACAACATCTGCAGTGTACTTTGTGTTTAGTTCTGGATATTCTCTCTTCTCACCTCTCCCATTGGGCAGAAGATACAAAAGCTAGAAAACACCTACTATCAGCTCAGGAGCAGTTTCTACCTTGTTGTGATTTTCCTTCGCCAATACATTGGGCTCTTGCCCTCATAATCTACCTTGTTATGATCTCGTACCTAATTGTTTACCTGCACTGCATTTTCTCTGTAACTGTTACATTTTATCCTGCATTGTTATTGTTATATCTCAATTCACTGTGTATTGATTTGATTTGTATGAACAGGATGCAAGACAAGCTTTTCACGGTATCTTGGTACATGTGGAAATAATAAGCCAATTTCAGTAGTCATATAGAAAGAAATGTCACACCCAATGAGTCCATGCCTTCATCAAGCAACCCTCTGCACTAAAGATAAAAGATTAGCTTTACTTGTCATGTGTACATCGAAACATAGAGTGAAATGCATTGTTTATGTCAGCAGGCAACATGGTCCGAGGACGTACTGGGGACAGACTGGAAGTGTCACCATACTTCGGTCACCAAAATAGCATGTCAACAACTTACTAACGCTAACCCGTACATCTTTGGAATGTGGAAGGAAACCGGAGCATCTGGATGAAGTCTACACAGTCATGGGGAGAAAGTACAAACTCCTTGCAAACTGTGGTGGGAGTTAAATCCTGATCATTGGCAATGTGAAGTATTACACTACCTGCTACTCTACTGTGCCTCCCATCTTATTTTCTCCATATTCCTAGCAACTCCCCACAGGTCCCACCACCACTCACCTACACACTAGAGGTTCCACCACCACTCACCTACACAGGAGGAAACCAGAATACCGGGAGGAAATCCAGGTAGTCCAGTAAGGCTCACCACCATCTTCTGAAGCTCAGTGATGGATGGACCATAAAGGTACATCTCACCAGAAGTGCCCAGATCCTGGAAAAAAATGAAAGAAACACAAGAGATTCTGCAGATGCTGGGAATCCAGAGCAACACACACAAAATGCCAGAGGAACTCAGCAGGGTAGACAGCATCTATGTAAGTGAATGAACAGTCAATGTCTCGGGCTGAAATCCTTCACTGGGGTCTTGGCCTGAAACGTTTACTGTTTGTTCATTTCGTAGAAGCTGCCTGAAAATGAGTGAAACCAAAGGTTACACTGAGCCTTTATCCATAGGTAACCCTTAGCAGCTTGATGGCCAGGGACGTGATTTTAAGGACAGGTTGTGGGAGACAAGTTAAGGACAAGTTGTTTGGTACTTTGACAACATGAGTATTATCTGGCATTTAGTAGTTCAAGCATTGATGTTGTCTGGGTCTTCCTTCGTGCTGGTGAGGATTGCTTCATTATCTGAAGAGCTGCGGATGGATTTAAACATAAGATTGAACATCCCCGCATCAAATCATGTTTCCGGTCATTTATAGAGAAGCTGAAGACCCCACCCAGAGGACCCTCCCTGCTGGGATGCTCTAACCACACACACCTGTCCCTGTGTCAGAATATCCGCCGCTAAACATTCAGCACAAATTATTTTTGTGTGTTGTGCTCACGGTGCTTGGAACAAACTGTGCTGGGAATTCCTTTGGAACAGTTCCTGTAGCAGTGTCTTATCTACTGGCAGAAAGTGCTGGGGAAGCCCCACTGACCTGCACCAATGGGCAGTCCCAGCTATGCACCGATGACAGGGACTGGAGTGGGTTCAATAGAATTCCCAGCCTAGGGTTTAGCAGCAAGAGACCAGGTCAGGAAGTGAACAGTGAAGTACGATGTTCTCAGTGAGCCTGCAGAGGGAGGATAAGCTTTCACAAAGAAGTGTAAATTGAGTGCTCAGCCCACTACTGCTTATGACTGAGCTCTTGGCAAGGTCAGTAATTGTAAATATCTCACTTGGGCATTCAAGTATTGGCACAAGGCCTTTCTCCTCAGGACTGTCTCCAGGAGATTCCGCTTCATCTTTTATGTCTAATTCAGTGCGGTTTCTACTCATTGACGAGAGAGAAGAAAGAACTGAATTTTGGGCTGATTTCTGTGGCTTACCTTTCACAGTAAAATTGTACGTTAAATAATATTGGGGTGTTCAAAACCAAGGAGGCTGTAAATGTGGGACAGTTCCTCATAAATCCAATAGGGGATTCCATGAGCATGGTTTGCATAGTTAAAGCAGGACTTCAGCCCGAGATGTTGAAAATTCCTTTCCCCCCCACAGATGCTGCTCGACCCTCTGTGCTCCTCCAGCAGATTGGTGGCTGTTCCCGATTCCAAGTTATCTTGTGATTCCTGAGTGCATGGTGAAAATAGTGTGAGTTTTATACTGAAATGATGCTTAGTTAGTTAGTTACTGTCCATTACACCATTGGCTTCTGGAACAGCAGTGAAGGTCCTCCATCTCTGGAGGCGCTCAGGGCTGCTTTCATCATCTCAGAAGCTTCCTGTCAGTTTTCACTACTGTCAGTCATGCAAGCCCCAGGTGGAGACTCAGGAATACCGTCACACTCAGAGCTGTTAGCCCTGAGCCTGGAGAACCGGTCGACCACTCTTAGCCTGACATCTACCCACCAAGCATAATAAACTGAACTATATACGTCTTTTAAATACTTAAGTTAAAATAAGTACATAGTGTCAAAAAACAGAAGTAAAAAAATAATGAAGTAGCGTTCATGGGTTCAATGTCCATTTAGGAATTGGATGACCGAGGGGAAGAAACTGTTCCTGAATCGCTGAGTGTGTGCCTTCAGGCTTCTGTACCTCCTACCTGATGGTAACAATGTAACATGAGCAGAGGGCATGTCCTGGATGGTGGGGATCCTTAATGATGGACACCATCTTCCGAAGGCACCACTGTTTGAAGATATCTTGGATACTACAGGGGGCCGGTACCCACGATGGAGCTGACTCACTTTATGGGTTACTTTGATCTTGTGCAGTAGCCCCATCCCCCCCAATACCACCCCCCATACCAGATGGTGATGTAGCCAGTCAGAATGCTCTCCATGGTATATTTGCAAAAGTTTTCAAGTGTTTTAGATGAGAAAACTAAATCTCATCAAATTCCTAATGGAATTTAGACGCTTTCTTGCCTTCTTTATAGCTACATCAAAATGTAGCATCCAAGTTAGGTCCTCAGAGATGTTGTCACTCGGGAACTTGATGTTACTCACTCTCTCCACTTCCGATCCCTCTATGAGGATTGGTTTTTTCTTCTCCCATTTTACCCTTTCTGAAATTCATAATCAGCTCTTTGGTTTTGCTGACATTGAGTGCAAGGCCGTTGCTGCGACACCACTGAACTAGCTAGTATATCTCGCTCCAGTATGCCCTTTTGTCATTAGGTTTGTACTCGATGGAGATGAGAAGGATGAGAGGGGACCTCATCTCACCTCATTAGCTGACTGCATCATTCCCACTTTAATAAGATCTGCGGCTAAAACAATATTTTGTCACACAGCCTGCTCCATCACTATCTGGTCTGCAGGTGCCAATGCACAACTTCAGAAAAAAAGCTTCAGAGGGTTGTAAACTCAGCCAGCTGTATTATGGGCAATAGCCTTCCCACCATCGAAGTCATCTTCAAAAGGTGATATCTCAGAAAAGGGGCATCCATTATTAAAGATACTCATCATCCAGGACCATCAGGGAGTAGGTACAGGAGCCTGAAGACACCTACTCAATGGCCCCGATAAGAGACCATAGGACGATAAGAGATTGGAACAGAAATTGGGCATTCAGTCCATTGAGTCTGCTCCGCCATTCCATCATGGCTGATCCAGGATCCCACTCAACCCCGTTCACCTTCCTTCTTGCCATAACCTTAGATGCCCTGGCGCTTTAAATATACCCTCAGTCTTGGCCTCCACAGCTGTCTGTGGCAAAACACTCCCCCAGATTCACTACTCTCTGGCTAAAAAAAATTCCCCCTTACCTCTATTCTAAAAGTCGCCCCTCAATTTTGAGGCTGTGCCCTCTAGTTCTGGACACCCCCACCATAGGAAACATCCTCTCCGCATCGACCTTATCTAGGCCTTTCATGGGGTTTCAATGAGATCCCCATGCATTCTTCTAAATTCTAATGAACACAGACCCAAAGCTGCAGAATACTCCTCATGTGTTAACCCCTTAATTCCCAGAATCATCCTCCTGAACCTCCTCTGGACTCTCTCCAATGACAACACATCCTTTCTGAGATATGGGGCTCAAAACTGTTGACAATACTCCAAGTGTGGCCTGACCAGTTTCAGCATTATCTCCTTGTTTTTATGTTCTATTCCCATTGAAATGAAGGTCAACATTGGATTTGCCTTCTTTGCCACAGACTCAACCTGTAAATTAACTTTTTGGGAGTCTTGCACAAGGCTCCTAAGTCCCTCTGCACCCCTGGTGTTTGGATTTTCTCCTCATTTAGATAATAGTCCGCACTTTCTTTCCTTTTACCAACATTAATTATCATACATTTCCCAACACTGTACTGCTACTTTTTCCCTATTCTTCCAGTTTGTCTAAATCCTTCTACAATCGCTTTGCTTCCTTGCCACTACCTCCACCTCCACCTATCTTCGAATCATCTGCAAACTTTGCCACAAAGCCATCAATTCCATTATCTAAATCATTGACGAACAACGTGAAAATTAGCAGTTCCAACATTGACCCCAGAACACCACTAGTCACTGGCAGCCAACCAGAAAAGACCTCCTTTATTCCCACTGGCTGCCTCCTGCCTGTCAGCCATTCCTCTATCCATGCCAGTATCTTTCCTGTAATGCCATGGGATTTTATCTTGTTAAGCAGCCTCATATGTGGCACTTTATCAAATGCATCCACTGCCTCTCCTTTGTCCACCTTGCTCATTAATTCCTCGAAGAACTCTAATAGATTTGTCAGGCAAAATTTCCATTTACAGAAACAATGCTGACTTTGACTTATTTGATCATTACTCTCCAAGTACTCCGAAACCTCATCCTTAATAATAGACTCCAACACTTTCCCAACCACTGAGGTTAGGCTAACTGGCCTATCATTTCCTTTTTCCCTTCTTAAAGAGCAGAGTGACATTTGGAATCTTCCAGTCCTCCAGAACCATGCCAGAATAGAGTGATTCTTAAAATATCATAATCGAAGTATCTGCTATATCGTCAGCAAACTCACCCAGGACTCTGGGATGTAGTCCAGCAGCTCCAGGTGATTTGTCCACTTTAATCCTTTAGAATTTGCCTAGCACTTTTTTTCTCTGTAATAAAAATGGCACTCATTCCTGCTCCCTGACACTCACAGATCTCTGGCACACTGCTTGTGTCTTCCACAGTGCAGATGGATGCAAAGTACTTATTAAGTTCATCCACCATTTCTTTGTCCCCCATTACTACCTCACCAGCATAATTTTCCAGAGGTACAATATCAACTTTCACCTCCCTTTTACTCTTTATATAACTGAAAAAACCTTTAGTGTCCTGCTTTACATTATTGGTGAGTGTGCCCTCATATTTAATCTTTTCCCTTCTTATAGCCTTTTAGTTGCCTTTTGTAGGATTTTTAAAAATTCCCAAACATCCAACTTCCCACCCATTTTTGCTACTTTATATGCCCTTCCCCTGGCTTTTATTCGGTTTTTAACTTCCTTTGTCAGCCACGGATGCAATCTCCTGCCATTTGAGAAATTCCTCTGTGGGACATAGCTATCCTGCGCCTTGTGAACTATTCCCAGAAACTTCAGCCACCTCTGCTCTGCCGAATCCCTGGCAGTATCTCCTCCAATCCACCTGGGCAAACTGCTCTCTCACGCCTCTGTAATTCCCTTTATTCCATTGTGATACTGATACATGTGACTCATGCTGTCCATCTCAAATTGCAGTTTGAATTCAATCATATTCTGATGAAGAGTCTCGGCCTGAAACATTGACTCTTTATTCCTTTCCATAAAGGCTGCTTGACCTGCTGCATTCCTCCAGCATTTTGTGTGTGTTACTCAACATTTTATGATAGCTTCTTCAACTCTGCCATCAGATTTCTGAACGGACAATGAACCAATGAATGCTACCTCACTATTTTTGCACTAATTATTTGGTATTTTTAATATAAATTCCACATGATAATTCAGAGTATATTTTATGTAGTGCATTGTACCTCTGCCACAAAACAATAAATTTCACAACACATGTCAGTGATAATAAAACCAATTCTGGTTCTGATTCTCTTCAGGTAAGAAATGCCACCATTCCAATTTGCTAATACTTAAGGGGTGGCAGTGGGGTGGAAATGGAACCAGAAGAGAAATAAGATACCATGTGAAAAAATGATAATTGATTAAGGAACCAGAGAGGGAAACTCAAACATTTGTCCTTCCCCCGCTGGTTCCCATCCTCACGGACTTTGAGGAAACACTGGAGCTTATGGTAGTCAAGTTTCTTTGCAAACAAGAGGTGCCACAGAAAGCCAAAGATCATCTTTATCTCCATCACTATAATCCCTGGCACAGGGCTGCTTGTTTCCTACACTTGATCTGAGCCCTGCTATTTTACTGGGCTCGAATCCGTCAGAGACTTTGTTGTCGGTTTACAGTGAGCAAACAGAGCTGACAGCTTCCTTCCTCAAAGTAAACAGGCTTATTACTCCGACCTACTTCACTTGCCAGGCTAACTGCTACCTTCTACACAACCTCCACGCAGAGCCCCGCCACAGCACGCACATACAAAACAAACCCTCTTTAAGCTGAACTAAAAATTTATAGCATCTGCAGAAATAGTGGAAGGCACATGTTTTATATAATGGTTAAAAAATGCTGCACTGAATGGAGGGAAAGTGTCACGAATGCATTGTTATAATGATTAGTGTTCAAGCATGTAAAAATTCATTAATATCTCCATTTATGATACTATTTACAGCATTAATAACACTTGCCAAAACTTGCTCTTGATTAATTTCCTGCAGTCAAACTGTTTCAGGATGTTTTAAAGCTTTCAGGCAGGATTACTGAAATGATAGTTCAGTAGCTTAGCTATTTCAGTTGGTGGTGAGTTTAGGTTCAGATTCAGATTTATTCATCACATGTACATCAAAACATACAGTGAAATGTGGTGTTTAGCATTAAAAACCAACGCACCCGAGGGGGCTGCTCACAATTGTCACCACATATTCTGGCGTCAACATAGCATGCTCACAATGTTCAGCAGAACAGCAACAGACCACGACGGCAAAACAAGCCCCTTCTCCACTTTCCCGTCCACTCACCGACTCACAGACAGGCAGGCCTCCAGCCCCAGGTCTGGCCACCTCCAAGGGTGCTACTCTTGGCCCCGGGCTCTCAGCCTTATAAACATCAGGCCTCTAACTTCCAGTCCCGGGCCTAGTGTCTCAGGCTCACAGATATTGTGCCTCCAACCTCCAAATATGGTCTAAATGCAGAGTTATGCTTGAGGTTGCCAGAAAATCAGTGAGCTATCAAGCTTAGAAACAGGCCCTCAAGGGCACATTGACCAAGAGCCATCCATTCATATGAATGCTGAACCCATCCCAATTTTATTTTCCCCACTGACATTCACTTGCACACAAGAGATTATTGACAGCAGCCAATTAATTTGCTAACCTAGACATCTTTGGAATGTGGAGAAAACTCATGCAGTCACAGGGAGAATGTAAACTCCACACAGACAAATCTTAAGTTCATGATCAAACTAGTTTGCTGGATCTGCCGACGCTACTAGCTATGCCACTGTGCTGTCTAACATTTCTTTTTTCAGTATGAGTCAATAAAAACTTTATTTGTTAGCAATTCCTCTACAAGTCATATTAAAAGTGACGTTATCCCAATGGCTATCATTGTTGACTCAGAAATATCACCAGTCATTAGTCTTAGACAGTTGCTTTTGTGCTGGTTTTCTTGTCATATTTCTCTATTTTTAGTCAAAAGAGAAATCTATCATTGAGAACCCTTACCTTACAGGACTGGACTGCCCTCTCCCTATTGCTACCATCAGAGTGGAGGTATAGGAGCTACATTCAAAATTTTAGGGACAGCTTCTTTCCCTCTGCCATCAGATTCCTGAATGGATCATGAACACAATAAGATAAAGAACATCTTGCAGTTCTTCAATAATACTTATTCAGTTTTTATGTTTCTAATTGTATCTTATAGTAATTTTAATGCATTGCACTGTACTGCTGCCAGAAATCAACAAATTTCATGGCATACTGTGTGTCAGTGATAATAAACCTGATTCTGATTTGTTCTAAAGCTCCTGCCTCCTGCTCAGATAAGCTAGGTGACCAACGTTGTGTAAAGAAGCATTTGATGTTGAATAAGACTATAGAATCATTATTTTACCAATTCATATTAATTTATAGATCTGACCCATACATTGCTCCCCGCCATTGGTAGTGTCTACAGGAGGCACTGCCCCAAGAAGGCAATAACCATCATTAAAGAACCCTACCATCCAGGCCATGCCATTTTCTTGCAGTTACCATTAATCAGGAGGTATAGAAGCTTGAGGTCCCACACCACCAGGTTCAAAAACAGCTACTTTCCTTCAACTGTTCAGTTCTGGAACCAACTAGCAAAACTCTAATCAGTGCAGTTTAGCAACACGTTAAGCCCTTTGACTACTTTGCACTGAAATGGTTTTCTTTTTTGTTCTAATGGTGTTCTTTGTTGTAAATAATTTATATTTAATTTATGCTTTCTGGTAGATGTTTAACTTAGATGCTGCTTAGAGGAGATTGATAGAGATGTACAAATTATGAGGGTACAGATAGGGTTAATGTAAATGGGCTTTTTCCTCTGAGGTTGGGTGAGACTAGAACTAGTTGTCAAGGGGTTAAGGGTGAAAGGTGAAACGTTTAAGGCGAACCTGAAAGGAAAGTTCTTCCCTCAGAGGTTGCTGAGAATCTGGAATGAACTGCCAGTAGAAGTGGTAGATGCAGGTTTGATTGCAGAGTTTGAGATGTTTTGAGAAGTACATGGATGAAAGATGTTTGGAGGATCCAAGTTTGGGTTGATGGGACTAGTAAGAGTAACAGTTTGGCATGGACTAGATGGGCTGAAAGGCCTTTTTCTGTGCTGTAGTGCTCTATGACTCTAAATGATTCTGTATGCCTGTAATATGGCTGCAAGTATGTTTTTTTTATTGCACCCGTGCATTTGCCAATAGAATTGAATCTTGGCTTTTTTTCTGACATTTCTATTTAGAGGTCTGGTGCTTCAGAATATTGAGAGGTTGCTGCCTGAAAATTTTCCTGTCGTAAATAGTGAGGTGGTATCACAGACCTTATGTTGAGGTCAAGGCAACAGCTCAGATTGTTTTTAAGAGTTCCATTAAACCAACTGAAGTGTCACCTTTCAGATGAGAATGTGGCTTTCAATTCTTTAATAACAGTCAGTGTTATCTACGGTCCACATATAATGAAATTGGGATGGCTCTTTAAGGTTAAATACGAATGGTTTTTATCTTCAACTAACCTTAAGATGAATTGTACAGGTTACTTTATGACCAGTTCAGACCCTGTGACAAAAAATGCTTAACCTTTCTTGAATACCTGTAGTTCTCTGAGTGAGGTCCCTTGAAAGTCAAGCTTTTGTGCGAGATTTTAGCTGAGAAGAAGGTGTACTGCATGATTAAAATGATGAAGTAAAATGCTTTCCCTCTGGATGTTCAGCCTATTCACTGATTACCACAAAATCCAATCACTCATCCTAACTGTATACATCAAACCTGATTGCCAAGTAGTGCTGGACACAAGAGATTCTGCAGATGTTGCACACTCAAAATGCTGGAGGAACTCAGCACATCAGGCAGCATCTATGGAGAGGAAACAAATGTCGACATTTTAGTTTGAGACCTTTCATAAGGAAGGGCTAGACTCCAATTTCAGCCTTGTTTTTAATTTTTCACAGAATTTTTTCTTTTGTTTTAAAGTAGAGAAGATTCATAAAATCACGGAAGTTTATGCAATGGAAGGTTAAGTTGAGTATCCCATGTGTCCATACTAGCCAAAAGTGCAAAACATCATCCAGCCTTCAGCGTTGAGTTCCACCAGCCATCAAGCAAAAATTTATACTAATTCCAATTTATTCTTCTCACATTCTATTTGACTCCCTCCAGGTTCAACCTCTCACCCCCATCCCAGGGGCAGTTTATGAAGGGCAAATCACCAACTAACTCATAGGACTTTGTGATGTGAGAGGAAACAGAAGCATATTGAACATTGCGTGCAGTTCTGGCTATAGGAGGGATGAGGTTGAGAGAGAGCACAGAAAAAATACACAAAAACCTTGCTGGGACTAGAGGGCTTGAGGTATTAGGAGAGAATGGAAAGGATAGGACTGTTTTCCCTGGAGCAAAGGAGATGGAGGAATAATCTTATAGAGGTTTATAAAATTGTGACTGGCATTGATTAATGCTCCTAGTCTTTTTCCCAGGATATGGGAGCCTAAAACTAGAAGGCATAGGATTAGGTTGAGAGGGGAAAGATTCAAAGGGTACCTGAGGGACAACTTTTTTCACAGAGAGTGTAGTGGGTACATGGAACGAGCTGCTTAGAGGAAGTAGCGGGAGTGTATAACTACACATTTAAAATACATTTATACAGGTACGTAGATAGGAAAGGTTTAGAGGTATACGGGCCAAATGCATGCAAATGGGACTAGGTGAAGAAGGCACTTGATTGGCACTGAAGGACCTAATTCTGTGCTGTGTAACCTCATGACTATATGGCAAACAGAGGAATCCTGCACGGTCATGTAGGACTCCACACGGACAGTAAGGGCCGGAAGTCTGGATCGAACCCATGTCATCACATCCACCAGCTGCGGCATTGTCAATGTGTGGACCATTTCTAGCCACAGTACCCTTGCAGGCTATGGGTCCTGGAAACCACCCACCATTAAGTGAAATAATTTATGCTCAGCTTTCTATCACTTGACCGATTTCTGTGCTCCAAGTTATTCAAGATTCAAGATTGTTAAATGTCTTTTCCATTTAACAAGTGAAAAGAGAAGGAAATAATTATTATTTTGGATCTGATACAACACAAAAAATGCAACAGGATAAAGAACACTATAATAAAACACTAATTATAAATACATACTGTAGATTGATTGGAAAATACGTCCATAAAGTCATGCTAGGCACAGGAGTGTTTCTATACATAAAGTAACTGACAGGAAACGATAAAATATTGGTGGAGGGGTGGGTTAGTAGGTGGAGGTGTTGATAAGCCTTACTGTGTGGGCTAAGTAACACTTTTTTGATCTGGTGGTCCTGGTGCGGTTGATACATAGCTTCTTCCCTGAAGGGAATGGAATAAACAGCCCGTGAGGAGAACAGTTCTCCTCTTTGTAGAGGAAAATATGTGGATCTCCCAGTTTGCCCTCTCTCGGTCGCTCGTGATCTTATGAACTATTCTTTTGGCAGACAATGGCATCAGAAATTCTTGACATTTTGTACCCTCAATTACTGTTTGGTGACCTGTAGGTCCAGATACAGTACAGGATTCCCCACGGGTGTTTAAATGAGGTATGTTTGTCCGAAGTTTGTAAAGTTATCTGGTAGTGAGTGCATTCCTAGTGGGAAAAGTCTCTCTGTAGTTGGCTCCAAAAGGCCGTAAAAGATAAACAATGCTTTTGGCATTGTGCACTCTAGGCTAAGTATAGTGCTTTAATCACGCTGCTAATGTGAAGGGAGAAAAATATTATTCTAGTTTAATTCAAATGTTTATGTAGTACTTTTGGGATCTCCGTTAGAAGCCTGTTAGTGAACTGTGGCTGGGGAAAACCATTCATCCTGTTTGTCAGATTAACGTCTTGAAGAAAAATGATGGGAAAACTGTGGGTTTCTCATACCTGTTGAAAATAGAGCATAGCTTCAACAACGATTTTGAATTGCACTCATGATCTGAGACAAGGGTTTAAATCCCACCACAGCCATTAGGGAAGTTAAATTCTTTCACTGAAGTAAATGTAAACGCTTATCTCAGTAATGATCACTATATGGATTTTTGTCTAAACTGATCAGATTTACTTATTTCAGTTAGGGAAGAGAAACCAATGTCTTCATTCACCTGTTTCACTAATGTGCTTCAGAGTTAGAAAATCTGCCATTGAATATATTGAATATATCCTCCCACCACCACACCAGGGATAGGGTTCCTCTTGTCCTCACCTACCACTCCACCAGCCTCTGCGTCCAGCACATAATTCTCTGGAACTTTTGCCATCTCCAATGGGATCCCACAACCTAGCACATCTTTCCCTATGCCCCACTTCCTGCTTACTGCAGGAATTTCTCCCTCTGTATCTCCCTTGTGCATTTGTCCCTCCCCACTGATCTCCCTCCTGCTACACCTGCTCCTACACCTCCTCCCTGACAACAATTCAGGGCCCCAAAAATTCCTTCCAGGTGAGGCGACACTCCACCTGTGAGTCTGTTGGGGTCATATACTGTGTCTGGTGCTCCCGGTGTGGCCACCTGTATATCGGTGAGACCCAACGTAGATTGGGAGACCGCTTCGCTAAGCATCTATGCTCTGTCCACCAGAAGAAGCCACCTACCTGTTTTAATTCCACTTCCCATTCCCATTCTGATAAGTCAATCCACAGCCTCCTCTACTGCGGTAATGAGGCCACATTCAGGTTGGAGGGACAACAGCTTATATTCCATCTGGGCCTCCAACCTGATGGTATGAGCACTGGTTTCTCTGACTTCTGGTAATTGCAACTACACCCCCCCACCCCACTTCATCATTCCCCACCTCCATCAGAGACAGCTAGAGATGAGCATTAAATGCTGCCATTGACATCCAGAAGCTGAAAAAAAAGTAAATGAGAAAACAATAGCAGATGTATCTAGTCATAGAAGACTAATGTTCAGAAATAGATCCTTTGTGGCCCATCTAGTCCATGCCAACCTAGTCTTCTGCTTAGTTGCAACTTCCTGCATTTAAACCTTAGCTCTCTATGCCCTTCCTGTCCATATACCTAACCAAACTTCTTTTAAATGAACTTGTATCTACTACCTTTGTTGGCAGCGCATCACGCAACACCCTCTGTGTAAAGAAGTTTGCATGCAGATTCTCTTTAAATATTTCATCTTTCATCCAAATCCGTGACCTGCAATTTTAGTCTCTCCCAGCCTGAGGGAAAAAAGTATATGACATGTGATTACAAATCCTCACAATTCCATACAGTTCCATATTTTCTCATGATGAAGAAGATTTTTGCCCATTACATCACAGGATAATCGTTTTATCACTTTCCATACACAATGAGTTCTGACTGAAGTGAACTCACTATTCAATTACAATTACTGTGCACAATAAATGCAGTCCTGTCACCAGTGCCCTCATCCTGGGACTGAACAAAACAAAAATCCAAAGGAAATCAGGACCCGGCTTTCCCTTTGACCTTGACTTTATATATGAAAAAAATAAGGGTTATCATTCATTGTTTGAGGTAGCACCAACATTAATGTCTGACTTGTATATTCCACTTGTCTGCCTTGCTACTAACTTCCCGTCACCTGCAAAGGAAATTCCCTAAAAATCTTATTGATGTAGATGGTATAATGGTTGTTTAACCTTCAGCAACACGTCCGGAGTCAATTCCAGTGGACAAGTGACATGACCTCATTTCTTTCACCT
This sequence comes from Hypanus sabinus, assembly GCF_030144855.1. Taxonomy (NCBI): domain Eukaryota; kingdom Metazoa; phylum Chordata; class Chondrichthyes; order Myliobatiformes; family Dasyatidae; genus Hypanus; species Hypanus sabinus. Next base: position 23,987,963 of record NC_082718.1, read on the forward strand.
TTCTCCCGGCTTTGTGTTTGGTGTGTACATGTCTCGCCACCTTTTCTACACTAAAGGCTGCTTTAATCAACACCGCTGCTTGTGAATGGGTGGGAGACAGAGGCAGGAGAGATGCGGGTGTTTAGTGCAGTCTTTTTCCCTCTATCCACTCATCAGGGTGTCTGAGTGGTTGTTTAGCTGTGGATTTCCCTGACTCTTCAATAACTATTGACAGATCTATCTGACCTTCCACTGAACTACTGTCGTATTTCACGGACAGCTCTTAGTCAAGAAGCCAGAATAAAATGGAAATGGCAGGTAAAGATGCCAAATTTCAATTAACTTGTTTTTGTTGGTTCAAAATTCTCATGAAACCCTGTGAGATGCAGAGGATAGACTTTAGATCTCAACTTTGGTTTACAATTTACGAAGACTTTTCCAGAACTTGAAGACCTCAGTTATAGACTGGGCCTTTATTCCCTATAAGACCTTGCCAAGAATTCAGAAGAATGAAAGCTGATCTTGTACCGTAGAAACATGTAAAATTATGAATGGGATAGATAAAATGGAGGCAGGAAGTTGTTTCCACTAGTGGGTGAGACTAGAACTAGGGTCATAGCCTCAAGATTCATGGGAATATATTTCAGACAGAGGTAAGGAAGAATTGCATTTTCCTGATAGTAATGATCTTAAGTATTTTAATTTAGAATCATACAACAGTGCAATGATTTTAATTTAGAATCATACAACAGTACAATGATTCTGTACAGAAACAGGCCTTTCGGCCCATTGAGTTCATACTGATAGTCAGCTGCCCACTTACACAAGTCCCACATTAATTTAAGTCCTTTTTATTTGTTTTTATTTAAAGATAGAGCACCTTAGCAGCTCTTTCCAGCCCAACGAGTCTGCGCTGCCCAATTACACCCACATAACCAATTTACCTACTAACCCCTGCATCTTTGGAATGTGGGAGGAAACCAGAGCACCTGGAGGAAACCCACACTGTCACGGGGAGAATGTGCAAACTTCTTACAGACAGTGGTGGGAAATGAACTCGTGTCACTGGTACTGTATTACCATTATGTTAACCTCGGATATATAATCTCTGAATCCCGGAGGAAGGAAAGTTGTCTCTACTGGTGAATGAGTCTAGAACTAGGGGATTTTAGGATGGACATAAGGAGTAAATGCTTTTCCCAGAAAGTAGTAAATCTGTGGAATCCTCTGTCCAGTGATTAATTTTCTGGCAATACTTACAGGAAAGCTAAAGGAATGCAGTAGAATCAATGAAAATCCATACATAAAGACTGATATGCAACCAATGTGCAAAAGAAGACACACTCTGCAAATAAAAACAAAATACTGAGAACATAATAAAGTTCCTTGAAAGTAAGTCTGTAGAGTCACAGAATCAGTTCAGAGTCAAGGGGATTGAAATTCCCCAGGCCAGTTCAGGAGCCTGATGATTGTAGGGTAATAACTGTATCTGAACCTGGTGGTGTGGGACCTAAGGCTTCTGTATATCCTGACTGATGGTAGCAGCATGAGAGAGCACAGCCTGGATGGTATGGGTCTTTGCTAATGGCTGCTAATTTATTGTGGCAGCAATCTATGTAAAAGTACTCAAAGGTGGGGAGAGCTTTTAGACCACTTTTTGTAAGCTTTCCCATTTTTGGGCATGTGTTTCCATACCATGATATAACCAGTGAGGATGCTCTCCACTGTGCATTTATAGACGTTTGTCAAAGTTTTTGGAGACATCCCAAATCTACACAAATGTCTAAATAAGTCAATGCACTGCAATGCCTTCTTTGTGATGCCACTTACATGCTGGTCCCAGGAGAGATCCTCTGATATGCTAACGCCAAGGAACTTTAATGCTACTGACCCTCTCCACCTCCGATCCCCTAATGAGGACTGGCTCATGGACCTCCAGCTTCTTCCTTCTGAAGCTAACCACCAGCTCTTCGGTTTTGCTGACGTTACGTGAGAGGTGGTTGTTGCGACACCACTCAACCAGATTTTCAGTTTCCCTCCCATATACCAATTTATCACCTTTGGTTCGGTTTTTACACATAGCTTTACACATGGTTTTGTACATAGTCGTAATGCAGCACGGCAACAGAGTGATCATCTCAGTTTTGTAAACATGCCATTGGAGTGGGGTTTGAGCTTGAGTCCGAGTCGAGAACTGTCGCCAAATGACCTACTCTTGACATAGAACGGGATTTCCCTGGGGTTGCTCTAATGCTTGGATCAAATTGCCTTACTGTAAGCGCTCCTCAAACAAGTTCTAACTTGTTCAAATTTTTTATGTTCCTACGACTAAAGCGAAATCTTTATCCATGGCCTGAATATAGGGAACTACATGGAAAAGCAACAAAAGTACAAAGTTCCCATCTCATTTTCCTTTCCTCTACATGTGCTCATTCACCAAGAGATGCACACGCACAGAAGACTAGCACTTCTACAAGAGCTATCAATCACAAGATCGTCTATTTTCTAATTTCATCAAGTGACCCATGTGCAAGATAAGCTTTTTAAAGCAGCTAAAGATAAGATAAACATATAAAAATTAGCTTTATTCGTCACATGTACATTGAAATATCAAAACATAATGTGAAATGCATCTTTGCGTCAATGAGGATGTTCTGGAGCAGTCTGAAAGTGTATTCATGCTTCTGGCATCAGCATAGCATGCTCACCACTTACTAAACCTAATCTGTATGTCTTTGGAATGTGGGAGGAAACTGGAGCACCAGGAGGAAAACCATGGGGAGAGTGTCCAAACTCCTTACGAATGGCACTGGGAATTGATCTTCTGACTGATGTCACTGTAAAGTGTTGCGTTAACCACTACGCTACTGTGCCGCCCTTCTGTCCTGAGAAACAGCTTCATTTAGTGCAAAGCGGGGCTTGAATTTCCTTTATTGTTGGTTCAGTTTAGTTTATTTTTAGTTGATCATTGTTCTTTGTGCAAAAGCACACATTAAAAAGAAATCAACTTTTATATTGTTTTGTGGCTGGTTTCATGGCTACAGTTGCAGGGATGAACTTTTGTTTTACAAAATTCCTGATTTAATTATAGAGTGGTGGCAGGTAGTGAGGAGAATCAGAATCAGAGTCACGTTTACTACCATTGACAAGTATTATGAAATTTGTTTTGCATGAGCAGTACAGTGCAAGCCATAAAAAAATCGCAAAAGTTGCAATAATAATTACTGTATATCTGGCAAAGGAAGAATAATGAGGTCATATACATGGGATTGTTGACCATTCAGATGGAGGGAAAGAAGCTGCTCCTAATACATTGATTGTGGTAGTAATGTGAAGAGGCCATGTCCAGGGTGGTGAGGATCCTTAACGATGGGCGTTGACTTCTTGAGCCACCGCCTCTTGAAGGTGTCCTCAATGGTGGGGAGGCTTCTGCCCATATTGGAGCTCATAATATACCTCGTTATCACCTTACACCTTATTTTTTAACTGTGCTTTTCCTGTTGCTGTTACACTTTATTCTGCATGGTTATTCAGAGTCCTGATGAAGGAACTCGGCCTGAACTGAGGACTGTTTAGTCCCCTTCGTAGAAGCTGCCTGACTTGCTGAGATCTTCCAGCATTTCAAAGTTCAAATTTCAAAATAAATGTAATGTCAAAGGACATATACAGTATGCTACCATATACTGCGCCACCCTGAGATTCATTTTCTTGCAGGCGTTTACAAGAAAAAGAAATGCAGTAGAGATTATGAAAAATATACATAAACAAAGACTGACAAGTAATCAATGTGCAAAAAAAGACTAATTGTGCAAATACAAAATTACTGAGAACATGAGTTGTAAATAGTTGTTGAAAGGGGAATCAGTTCAGAGTTGAAATGAGTGAAGTTATCCATGTCAGTTCAGGAGCCTATGGTTGTAAAGTAATATATGTTCCTGAACCTGGTGGTGTGGGACCTATGGCTCCTGAGCCTCCTGCCCAATGGTAGTAAAGGTTTTTGTGTGTATTGCTCAAGATTTCTAGCATATGAAGAATCCCCTGTGTTTATGGTTATTGTTTTACCCTTGTTATACCTCAATGAACTGTACAATGATCTGCTCTGTGTGAACAGTATGTAACACAACTTTTCCACTACATCTCAGTACATGTGACAATAACAAACCAATTCCAACTCTAAATCGAGTTGTGCATGTCAGTTCAAGAAAGTGATGGCTTAGGAAAGCAGCCAATTCTGAACCTGGAGGTGTGTAATATCAGGTAGCAGAAGCTAAATTGATTGCAGTTTATGAATAAGAGTGCTCGATATTTGTGCTTTTCCTTTCTGAACTCAGATGAAATGTTATCAAATCAGCACACTTATCAGGTGAAAAATCAAATAAACGTGCGTTTGTAATCTAAAAATCTCGGGCTTGCAATTATTTGGTTTTGAAGTATTAGAAAGGAGCAATGATTTTTTTTTCCCTTTTCAGGTTGATGATGTCACTGGTAGCATTAGTATTTATAGTCCAACCCTGGTAGCCTAGTAGTGCAGACTGAGGAGGCAGGTTGATCATTTCAGAAAGCAGTTAGGAGACAACCACCTTGCTGTTAGCCTGGAGTCAAAGAAATAGACTGAGCAAGGATAGCAAATTTCCTGACCAGAAGAATTAGCTAAGATAGACTGGCAAATGATACTTAAAGGGTTGACGGTGGATATGCAATGGCAAACATTTAAAGATTGCATTTAAAGATTTAAAGATGAACATTTAAACATTTAAAGATGAACTACAACAATTGTTCATCCCAGTTTGGCAAAAGAATAAACCAGGGAAGGTAGTGCACCCATGGCTGACAAGGGAAATTAGGGATAGTATCAAGTCCAAAGAAGAAACATATAAATTAGCAAAAAAAAAGCAGCACACCTGAGGACTGGGAGAAATTCAGAGACCAGCCGAGGAGGATAAAGGGCTTAATTAGTAAAGGGAAAAAAGATGATGAGAGAAAGCCAGCAGGGAACATAAAAACTGACTGTAAAAGCTTTTATAGATACGTGAAAAGAAAAAGATTGGTCAAGACAAGTGTAGGTCCTTTACAGTCAGAAACAGGTGAATTGATCACAGGGAACATAGACATGGCAGACCAATTGAATAACTACTTTGGTTCTGTCTTCACTAAGGAGGACATAAATAATCTTCCGGAAATAGTAAGGGACTGAGGGTCTAGTGAGATGGAGGAATTGAGGGAAATACATGTTAGTAGGGAAGTGGTGTTAGGTAAATTGAAGGTATTAAAGGCAGATAAATCCCCAGGGCCAGATGGTCTGCATCCCAGAGTGCTTAAGGAAGTAGCCCAAGAAATAGTGGATGCATTAGTGATAATTTTTCAAAACACCTTGATTCTGGATTAGTTCCTGAGGATTGGAGGGTGGCTAATGTAACCCCACTTTTTAAAAAAGGAGGGAGAAAGAATCCGGGGAATTATAGACCGGTTAATCTGACATCGGTGGTGGAGAAAATGCTAGAGTCGGTTATCAAAGATGTGATAACAGCACATTTGGAAAGAGGTGAAATCATCGAACAAAGTCAGCATGGATTTGTGAAAGGAAAATCATGACTGATGAATTTTTTTTTAATAAATTTTTTAAATTGAATTTTCAAATAGATTACAGAAAGAAAAAAAATTATCAACCCTTCCCCTCTCCCCTTGACCCCTCTCCCCTAACATATCCCTATAGAAAAAAAAGAGAAGAAAAAAGAAAGAAAGAATGCTTGGATATCGGAAGATCTCCACATGCTCCATGGAGTTCATTATAGCTTTAATATGTATGTTTATTTCTTTCCCCAGATAACCAATAATTTTATCTTTGGAGCACCTATATATTTAATCCTATCTTTTGTAAATAAGGGTGCCAAATCTTCAGAAATATTTCATATTTATCTCTTAAATTATAAGTAATTTTTTTCAAGTGGAATGCAGCTAAAAATTTCGTTCTTCCAATGATCTATACTTAAGTATGAATCCAATTTCCAAGTAACTGCAATAGCCTTTTTGGCTACTGCCAATGCAATTTTTATGAATTCTTTCTGATATTTATTCAATTTGGATTTCGATTTTATCCCTTCAATATTGCCTAGTAAAAATAATGTTAGATTATGTGGAAGTTGTATTCCAATAATTTGTTCCAGTAAAACTCTTAAATTTGTCCAAAAAGGTTGAATTTTAAAACAAGACCAAGTAGAGTGTAAGAAAGTACCAATTTCTTGATTACATCGGAAGCATTGATCAGTTAAATTTGGATTTAATTTATTTATTTTTTGTGGTGTAATATATATTTGATGTAAAAAAATTATATTGCACTAATCTTAGCCGGACATTTGTTGTATTTGTCACACTGTCAAGACATAGTCTTGACCAATTTGTTTCTTCAATTTTAATATTCAGATCAGTTTCCCATTTTTGTCTTGACTTACGAATTCCTTGTTTAATTGCCTGCTTTTGAATCAAACTATACATACAAGAAAGAAATTTTTGAAAGTTTTCCTTTTTGAATTAAAATTTCTATTTCATTAGGTTTCTGCAATAACATTGTTTGACCCAATTTATCTCTTAAATAAGCCCTTAATTGGAAATAACAAAAAAGAGTGTTGCTTGATGTTTTATATTTATTCTTTAATTGATCAAATGACATTAATATACCTCCTTCAAAACAATCTCATATATATCTAATCTCTTTTTGAAACCAGTTGTATAAAAGTTGGTTATCCATTGTAAAAGGAATAAGTTTATTTTGAATTAAAGGTCTCTTTGCTAATAAAGATTTCTTTATCTCATCATCAACATTTGTCTTATTCCATAAATCAATCAAATGTTTTAGTATAGGAGATTCTTTCTTTTCCTGTATCCATTTAGATTCCCACTTATATATAAAATCTTCTGGTATATTTTCTCCTATTTTATCTAGTTCTATTCTAATCCATGCTGGTTTATCTTCATCAAAAAAAGATGCAATAAATCTAAGTTGATTTGCTTTATAATAATTTTTGAAGTTTGGAAGTTGTAACCCTCCTAGGTCAAATTTCCATGTCAATTTTTCCAACGATATTCTTGCCATCTTACCTTTCCAAAGGAACTTCCTCACACATTTATTTAACTCTTGAAAAAACTTCTGTGGTAATTGTATTGGTAGTGTTTGGAATAAATATTGTAATCTAGGGAATACATTCATTTTTACAGCATTTACTCTGCCTACTAATGTTATTGGTAACATCATCCATTTATCAAGATCTTCTTGAATTTTTTTCAATAATGGTAAATAATTTAATTTATATAAGTTCTTTATATCATTATCAACTCTTATACCTAAATATTTTATACCATTTATCGGCCATCTAAATTGAGTTACTAATTGACATTGACTATAATCTCCTTGAGTAAGGGGTAGAATTTCACTTTTATCCCAAATTATTTTGTAGCCTGATATTTTCCCATATTCTTCCAATCTAGAAGATAAACACAGCGAATACAATGGGTTTGTTAAATAAAGCAAAACATCGTCAGCAAATAAATTAATCTTATATTCCTCCTGGTTAACTCTGAAACCCATAATATCTGGGTCTGTTCTAATTAATTCAGCTAATGGTTCTATTGCCAACACAAATAAAGCAGGTGATAATGGACAACCTTATCGAGTTGACCTTTTTAACTGAAATGATGTTGAAATTTGACCATTTGTCAAATTTGACCACTTTAGCTTTGGGATTAGTATTTAAGGTTTTAATCCATTTTATAAAAGATTTTCCTAACCCATACTTTTCCAATACCTTAAATAAAAATCCCATTCCAATCTATCAAATGCTTTTTCTGCATCTAAAGTAACTGCCATACCCATTTCCTCCCTCTTTTGTGCCAGATGAATTATACTAAGTAATCGACTTACTTTATCTGCCGATTGTCTATTTTTGATAAATCCTGTTTGATCCATATGTATTAATTTTGGTAAGCATTTAGATAATCTATTAGATAAAATTTTTGCCATTATTTTATAGTCAGTGCTCAACAAAGAAATAGGTCTATATGATGTTGGCTTTAAAAGATCTCTATCTTTTTTTGGCAATACTATTAAAATAGCTGTCAAAAAAGATTCTGGAAGTTTATGCGTTCTTTCCGCTTGTTGTATTAACTCCATAAACGTAGGAATAAGTAAATCTTTAAACTTTTTGTAAAATTCAGGCGGAAAACCATCTTCTCCTGGGGATTTATTACTCTGAAGTGATCCTAGAACTTGTTCGACCTCTTTTAATGTAAAAGGCATATCTAATTCCTTCTGTTCTTTTGAATTCAATTTTGGAAGAGTTATTTGTGATAAAAACCTTTCTATCTCAACATTATCATTTTGTGATTCTGATTTATACAGCTCAGAATAAAAATTCTTAAAAATTTCATTAATTTCTAAAGGTTTATAAGTAGTTTTATTTACACTTGTTCTAATTGCATTTATCGTTTTGGGAGTCTGGTCTGTTTTTAACTGCCAAGCAAGAATCTTGTGTGATCTTTCACCTAGTTCGTAATATCTCTGTTTAGTTCTCATAATTGCTTTTTCTGTTTGGTATGTCTGAAGTGTATTATATTGTAACTTCTTGTTAACAAATTGTCTTTGTTTTTCTTCTGTCATATATCTTTGAGATTCTTTTTCTAATTTTGTAATCTCTTTCTCCAAATGATCTGTTTCTACCATATATTCCTTCTTAATTTTTGAAGTATAACTTATTATCTGATCTCTCAAATATGCCTTCATTGCTTCCCGTACTATAAATTTATCATCAACTGAATGTAAATTTGTATCTAAAAAAAACTGAATCTGCTTTTTCATGAAATCACAAAAATCTTGACGTTTTAATAATATTGAATTAAATCTCCATCTGTAAATTGATTCCTCTTTATCCATCATTATCATTGTCATTATCAAGGGGGAATGATCTAACAATATTCTTGCTTTATATTCCATATTTTTCACTCTGTCTTGAATATTCGTTGATAATAGAAAAAAATCTATCCTTGAATAAGTTTTTTGTCTATTTGAATAAAATGAATAATCTCTTTTTTTTGGATTAATTCTTCTCCATATATCGATCAAATTTAAATCTTTCATCAATGATAAAGTCAGTTTTGCTCCTTTTGATTTTGTAACAACCTTTGTTGATCTATCTAAAACTGGGTCTAAACAAAAATTAAAATCTCCACCTATTAATATTTTGTCATATGCATCAGCCAAATTTAAAAAGGCCTCTTGTATAAATTTTACATCATTTTCATTTGGTGCATAAATGTTCATAAGAGTACATAGTTCTGAAAAAACTTGACAATGTATAATTACATATCTCTCTGCAAAATCCAATAATAAATTTTGTATTTTAATTGGTAAAGTTTTATTAACCAAAATTGCAACTCCCCTCGCCTTTGTATTAAATGAAGCTGCAATAACATTTCGAACCCAATCTCTCTTTAATTTCTGATGTTCTATCTCTGTTAAGTGTGTTTCTTGTAAAAAAGCTATATCTATTTTCATTTTCTTAATATATTTTAAAATTCTTTATCTTTTCACCGGTCCATTAAGCCCATTAACATTAAAACTTTAAAAATACAGTAAATTAGTCATTATTCTTAACAGGGTTACTCCAATCTATAATAATACCTAATCTTTCAACTTTCGTAGTACCTTGGGGAATCTTTTTAAAATTCTTCATGCTGCTATGTGTCTCCCCCCAACCCCCCGATTGTCCAGCCAAAGAAAGAAAGATAAAAGAAAAATAGATTATAAAGAAAAAAAAACAAAATGCCCCCCTACTAATGTTGTGAATGAAAAAAACCCCAACATTACCCCCCTCTGTTGTACGGGTCATGGCAATCGCCATGATTACACACGTGAATCCCGTAGCAATCGATCCGAAGTTCCCCCAGCTCCCCTGTAACATAAAAAAGTATATATAAGAGAAGAAAAAAATATCACTACTCTCAATTAATATTTCTCAAATTTTAACCTTTCTTCCCCCGTATCATATAATTAAGAATATATTTAAATATTCTTCTGTCCTTAAACATCCATCAGTTCCATTCACTATCCCTATCTTCATCTTTAATTAATTTCACTTTTAAATCTTTGACTGTAATTAGCGAATATTTGGGAGTTCTTGTGCGAATTCTTCTGCATCCCGATAATCAGTAAAAAATCTTCTTCTTCTGTCATCCAAAAAAATTATCAGGATTGCCGGGTGGCACAATATAAATTTTATAGCCATTTTCCCATAAAACTTTTTTCGCTGGGTTAAGTTCCTTCTTTCTCTTCAAAAGGTCATAACTTATATCAGGATAGAAAAGAACTGTTTTCCCTTCTAACATCAATGGCCCGTTTCTCTTTCTGGCATGTTGGGCAGCCGCCTTCAGGATCTTTTCTTTATCTTGATATCTTAAGTATTTTATCAAGATTGATCATGGGTTTTGATCAGCTTGAGGTTTTGGTCTTAAGGCTAACCCTAACCCTAACCCTGTCTCTGTGAGCCCTTTCAATTTCAATTAACTGGGTTCCTTCTTCCATTTCCAAAATTTCCGGGATTCATTTTTGAAAAAAAATTATTGGATCCTCTCCCTCTATACCTTCTTTAAGTCCAACAATCTTAATATTGTTTCGTCTGCTGAAATTTTCAAGCACATCCACTTTTTCCAACAACTGTTTTCTTTCTAATGTCCAGGCAGAAATATTATCTTCCATTTTATTCACTTTATCAATGGTGTCTCCCATTGTTTCTTCCAAGTTTTTAATTTTCTTGTCGATTTTGTCCTGTCTTTTCATCACTTTATCAAACATAATCTTCATATTTTTAATATCTTTTTTATTACTTTTAATGTTTTTAATTCATGCATTATTTGCACCAAAGTTTTTCTTATGTCTCCATCACCTCCATCCTCTTCCTGTTGCTCTTCTTTGTTTGTCTCTTCATCTTCATCTGATTTTTCCAGAGAAACTGATTCCACCTCATCTTCACTTTCACTTTCAGTTCCGATCATAGCTGGGATTTGTAGTTTGGGTTGCTCGTGTTTGCGCAAGCCCTTTCCTTCACGCATGCACAATTCCTGTTGCTCATTTTTTTGCAAATGGTTGATGTTGCTGTAGTTTCCTGTTCTGTATTGCCAGAGGTAAAATGCAGTTGAGCCCGAGGCTCTTTCATAGCAACCGGCTTGATTCTTTTCCAACTTGTGTTGTCTTCAAAGTAGTAGTTTTATTCTGCTTCTGTTTAGGAGGCATATCTTAAGACAATCCTGAATAGTTTATAAATAGTTTTTAAAACGTATTTACTATCTTCGCTTCACTTATACGTTATTTTACTGTTTTTTTACGGGAGAGCTGGATTTCCACGTCTCGATCCTACATCGTCACGTGACGTCCCCATGTCTGATGAATCTTATAGAATTTTTTGAAGATGTAACTAGTAGAGTGGATGGGGAGAGTCAGTGGATGTGGTATATTTAGATTTTCAAAAGGCTTTTGACAAGGTCCCACACAGGAGATTAGTGTGCGAACTTAAAGCACATGGTATTGGGGTTATGGTATTGATGTGGATGGAGAATTGGTTGGCAGACAGGAAGCAAAGAGTGGGAGTAAACGGGACCTTTTCAGAATGGCAGGCAGTGACTAGTGGGGTACCGCAAGGCTCAGTGCTGGGACCCCAGTTGTTTACAATATATATTAATGATTTAGACGAGGGAATTAAATGCAGCATCTCCAAGTTTGGGGATGACAGGAAGCTAGGTGGCAATGTTAGCTGTGAGGAGGATGCTAAGAGGATGCAGGTTAGGTTAGGTGAGTGGGCAAATTCATGGCAGATGCAATTTAATGTGGATAAATGTGAGGTTATCCACTTTGGTTGCAAGAACAGGAAAACAGATTATTATCTGAACGGTGGCCGATTAGGGAAAAGGGAGATGCAACGAGACCTGGGTGTCATTGTACATCAGTCGTTGAAGGTGGGCATTCAGGTACAGCAGGCGGTGAAAAAGGCAAATGGTATGTTAGCATTCATAGCAAAAGGATTTGAGTACAGGAGCAGGGAGGTTCTACTGCAGTTGTACAAGGCCTTGGTGAGACTGCACCTAGAATATTGTGTGCAGTTTTGGTCCCCTAATCTGAGGAAAGACATTCTTGCCATAGAGGGAGTACAGAGAAGGTTCACCAGATTGATTCCTGGGATGGCAGGACTTTCATATGAAGAAAGACTGGATCGACTGGGCTTATACTCACTGGAATTTAGAAGATTGAGGGGGATCTTATTGAAACGTATAAAATTCTAAAGGGATTGGACAGGCTAGATGTTTCTGATGTTGGGGAAGTCCAGAATGAGGGGTCACAGTTTAAGGATAAAGGGGAAGCCTTTTAGGATCGAGATGAGGAAAAACTTCTTCACACAGAGTGGTGAATCTGTGGAATTCTCTGCCACAGGAAACGGTTGAGGCCGGTTCATTGGCTATATTTAAGAGGAAGTTAGATATGACCCTTGTGGCTAAAGGGATCAGGGGTAAGGAGAGAAAGCAGGTACAGGGTTCTGAGTTGGATGATCAGCCATGATCATACTGAATGGCGGTGCAGGCTCGAAGGGCCACATGGCCTACTCCTACACCTATCTTCTATGTTTCTAAGAAGATTGCTGAGGCAAGACGTGAATGCCTTTGGTTAAAATCCACAGAAAATATTGGACAATAAAGAATGGGCAGCAAATAAGGATGATACCTGCGTACATCACTCCCTCAGTCAACATCTTCTGGATGGATCATGAAACCATATCTTTTACTTCTTTTATGTTTTTACCTTTTTTTTGTCTTGAATATGATTCTTGGGACAGTTGGAGCCTGTGATCTGCAGTTTGGCGGTCATTTGGAAGTTTCAGCACTCTTCAGACTCTGAGAGGATTCTGGGAGGCAGAGGCAGTGTGTGGGAACCTCATAGCAAGAACGCTGTGAGCCGATGCCCACTCCATTTCACCGATTAAAGCAACAAGGGAGATTGAAAAGCTGGCTGCCTTCCTTTTTATCGCTGAGGAATCACTCTGCTGCCGGAGAGGGGAGACTGCCTTTTAATCGCTGGTGAGATTGCTCTGCTATAGGAAGGGAGAATGTTGCCCAGATTTTCTACATTTTGCATGTTGACTTGGACAGTGGACATTTTTTCAGTCTTATAGTTTTTTTGTATTCTGTGTTCTCTTTTTGAATTCGGGGGTCGAGGTGCCTGTTCCACTTCTGTTCAATTTTTGTGCGGGGAGGAGGATTTGGAGATTGCTGACTGTGCTGCTGTTCCTTTCTTTCTTGGTTTTGTGGCTATCTGGAGAAGAAAAATTTCAGAGTTGTATACTTTAATAATAAATGAACCTTTGACCCTTTGAAATCCTGTCCATGTCCTTGGGCTGTGAATGAAAAAAAATCCAGTAATATATCTTTGGCTTTCGATTTTGCTATGGTGTAGGAAACAGTCAATGCTTTGGGTTGAAACCTTTCATCTGACTTCATACTTTGATTCATAAAGTTGTGTGTTTGAGATCCACTTCAGGATATTTGTTACAGAAACCCATCCATTAGAGACAGAAGTCAGAATCAGAATCATTTAATCACTGGCACATGTCATAAAATTTGTTGTTTTGTGTCAACAGTACAATAGAAATACTGAAAATTATAATATTTATATTAGTGGGAGTTTGTGTGTAACAAATTGTGTATTAAAATGAAATGAACAGATGAGAACACTACCCACGCTACCACAGTGCTATAAAACTGTATTATTTCCTAATGTTTAGTGATGGGGGTATTCATCCAGCATACTATGCCAAGTATGGAGTGTCCAGGGAGGGGTAACACCTCTGGTGAAGGGGCTTTTCATGTCCATTCTGGGACAGCTCACTCAGTGTTGATCCCCACCAAGCTCTCAGATCTCACCTGTGGCTCCAAGTATCTGTTTGCATGTGACAGTGTCCGCATGCTAGGGTCGGCATGCTTTGATGGGCAGGCTAAATCACCGAGGGTAGCCAGCACGCCTCGTGCCCAGGTGAAATAAGTAGGGAGATGCCGATTCTAGCATGTGGACTCAGTTCTGGCAGGCTGAATAGATGAGGTCAAGAGTTAGATTTAAGAAGGCAGTTCTGCAACATTTCAAGGAGAGTGAAGACGTAAGATTCAGAAGAAATCATGGTTATCCACTGTAACCAAGGAAGACCCAGATTGTGATAACCACTGTACCACTGGACCTGGACTAGAACTGACCAGTGCAACAGCTTTTCCACTTTAAAAACTCTCCCGCACAGCTTTCACTGTCATCGCCAACCAATACCCTGCCATGTTCTTTTGATTTACTGTAAATGAACACCTAGTGCAGATAATAGACTTCCTTCATACAATGCTTTTGACGATTGCATACTCCAAATCTTCACTTTCATTGTAACATTCAAGATGATTGGCGATACCTTCAAATTCTTTGTAGTTCCTAACTTGTTGAAGTAGTGAAGTTGCTTAATTTTCACTCCCAAACCTTTCTGGCGTTTCCAAGCCCGTATGCTTGAAACTACAGTGAGCAAACTAATTCTAAATGGTCTTACTGCTTACTATCAGTGACAAAAAATCACTACACTTTGAACACAAGCACACACAACTGATGCTTTTTAAAACCTTTTCTTCTAAGCACAGGGTGTTGTCGAAAGGACTCACAGGTGCACGTGACTGGTGCTAGCAAGAAACTGTTCAGCACTACTCTCCGTCCCTACTTCAGGTGCATAGTGGCCAAAGTAAACTAAGGGAATCCTGTCTATTTTCTTGATGAGTGTTTATTCTTTAAGTGTTGTCCCAAATAAATGACTGTCCTGATTAACTGATTGCCCAATTAACTGGAATCCACTGTATATGTGTTCATTGTCCATTCAAAAATCTGATGGCAGAAGGGAAGAAACTGTTCCTAAAACATTACGTGTGTATTTTCAAGCTCCTGTACCTCCTCCTTGAAAGAGGTAATAAAACGAGAGCACACCCTCGGTAATGGGGGTCCTTAATTATGGATGCTGCCTTGTTGAAGCATTGCCTTTTGAAGCGTCCTCAGTGCTGGGAAGTCTAATACCCATGATGAAGCTTGCTGAGTTTGCAACCCTTCGGCTTTCTCTGCTCCTGTGCAGTGGCCTGTCCATACCATGTGGCACAATTTTCCTGCTTGTCAGGGGCAACTGCATTCATCAGCACCAGTTTCCTGCACAGAGCCCATAATCGTTTGATTCTGATACTTTCATTGAAGCCCATCAGAATCTCAGGGATTGGAAACAATCCTAATGTGTCACATAATTCCAGCTTTTCTTTCTGATGCCCTCAAGCACACCTGTTCCCCCTTTTCCTCCAAGTCTGATGAAAGTTCATCAACCAGAGATGGCAAGTCTGTTTCTCCCTCGACAGGCACTGTCTGACCTGCTGACTATTCTCTTCTCCTTGTGAACATAGAACGTAGAACAACAGCACAGGAACAGGCCCTTCAGCCTACAACGTTCTACCAACATAGCATGCCCACAATTCATTAACCCATTCATTTACACATTTTTGGAATGTGGAAGGAAACCAGAGTGGAAACTCACGTGGTCATGGGAAGAAAGTACAAATTCTTTACAGACTGTTGAGGGAATTAAACCCCAATCACTGATTTATGAAGCTACTGTGCTGTCCACTCTTTCATGTAATGACTGTCCACTCAGAAGAGGCTTTCCTTCTCTCAGAACCCTCAGGCGAAGCAAGTCATCCTGATGGACCACTGGGGAAGATAACGGTGACCACACAAATGAAGCTTTCCTTTGCCTGCAGTGTACTTTATAACTTTCTGAATCTGGGAATGATGTTGCACAAGTGCAAGTCTTCCTTTTTCTTTTTTAACTTCTCTGCATGGACGCAACTAACTACAGTACACAGATATACACACTAAGGGCTCAATGGTGCATTATCTGTGCAGACTCCTTTCTTCCTTCACAATACTGCCACCTTCATTTGAAAATCTGAGAGTATAGACCTCATGCAGCCCAGTGCTTTTTCAGTAATCACATCATGTTGTGTTGATTGTAAATGATTTATATGCTGCTTCCCTGGCTGCATTGAAAATGCTATCTCTTGATGCTTTGCTATCATTCAAATATGCCAGTGCTTAATGCACTGCTTTTAGAAACAGCATCACAAAATGCTATGTATTAATTTATAAAATAACAGTTTCAGGATTAGTCAGCAGGTATGAAAGAAAAGGGAAAGTAGATAGTTTTGTAGGCCCTCAAATGTGGCAAGTAAGCAGATCACACACACACACACACACACACACACACACACACACACACACACACACACACACACACACACACTCAAAAACTGATTGGGATCTCATCAGTCCAGTTGAAAGGTCTCGGCCCAAGATGTTGACTTTTTATTCTTCTCCATTGATGCTGTGTGACCTTCTGCATTCCTCGTGCATTTTGTGTATATTACTCTAAATTTCTAGCATCAGTAGAACCTCTTGTGTTTTGTGTATCGCACTCAATAACTGTTACTTCTGTGCTATATTTTTGACTCAATAGGCCTGCTTAGGCGGTGAATGTCAAACATTTAGGCAGCTGTAGCAAAGTCCATTTTTATTTGCATCTTGACTCATAAGTCCCACTAAGCGCTGAAAGAGTTGGCTCAGAAAGGGGAGGTTGGTGCAGGTGCGTTTAACAGTCAACTGAGCAAACACCATGTTAGTGGTCCGATGTGACAGCTTTTGTATTTGCAATTCTTTTGTGCTTAGTTAGCATGTGGTGAGGGCATTGACAGGGTGTCAGTAATGCTAATAAAGGGAGCTGTTGCTCTAGTTTCCGTTAGTGGTTAACCCTGTGTCTTCCCACCAGCCCTGTTTATGTGAACACCTGGATAACACCCAGATCCTGTCGCACACACTCCACTCGCACCGACATTTAGCAACTGCTTAGCTAACTTGCTACGCATTTGACGTCAAGAGTGCCTTTAAGCAGAGAGAGAAAGAGAAAATAGATTTACTGATGCAATTTGTTAGTATAGCCATCAGTGCAAAAACCCTGAATGGTTTGTATTCAATACACTACCTGCGTTCCTACTGGTTCTGAAGCATAATTCATCATTTTATCTAAACATGCAAAGCTTATTTCAAATAAGGTGTTTTTTTTGTTAACTAATAAGAGTCCTAATTTCTTGCAGAGATTGTGAGTTATAGAACACAGGACATAGATCATGAACATTATAGCACATTACAGGCCCATCGACCTATGATATTGTGATGATCTTTTAACCTCCTCTAAGATTATTCTAACCCTTCACTCCAACAAAACCTTTTTTTCTATCATGTATGTGCCTATCTAAGAGTTTCCTAAAAGGCCCTCATGCATCTGCCTTTACTGCCATCCCTGGCAGGGAAGCATGGGAATAGGCCCTTCAACCCACTACTTTGTGCTGAAATAATTAAACTGGCAATTAAACACCTAACCACACTATTCCCTTCTGCCTGCACATTGTCCATATTCTTCCATTCTCTGAACATTCACATTTCTATCTCAGAGCTTATTGAATACTTCTTTTGCATTTGCCTCCACCAGCACACCTGATAGTACATTCCAAACACCTCTGTGTAATCTTCTTTGGATTTATCCACTCTCACCTTAGAAGGTGTTCTCTTGTAGAAGACATTTTAGACTCTGGGAGAAAGTCTAAACTGGAGGAGGAGCTTAAGAGAACAATGGTGCCTAACGGCGACTCCTTTGCTTGCATCTGCGGAAACAGTTCTATTTCTATCTTTAACGTCTCTATTTTTCCCTTTCAGGATTCTTTTGAAGACCCTGACCTGGAGTTACACGTTGACTTTGGTTCTTTGTGGGAACGGGACCCGCTCTTGGGGTCTC
This sequence comes from Hypanus sabinus, assembly GCF_030144855.1. Taxonomy (NCBI): domain Eukaryota; kingdom Metazoa; phylum Chordata; class Chondrichthyes; order Myliobatiformes; family Dasyatidae; genus Hypanus; species Hypanus sabinus. The sequence goes on from NC_082718.1 coordinate 24,005,875, forward strand.
ATGACTGGCTGCTATTCAATATGCCAAGGACACAGTCTAAAAGACTAGTGTGCCTTCAGGTGTCTGGGATTTCGTGGCTCTGAGGGCAGGTGGACTCGAGGTCGGTGCCACCACAGGAAACTGGTGTGTTGTGGGAGATGGAAGATCGAAAGCAGCAAGCTGGCTGCTAGCCGTGTGCCCAGAGACCCGAGTTCTTTGGGCACAGAGCTCGGAAAAAGCGATGCAACGGACTTTTAACATCATAAATCAGCGAGTTGTTTGTTATGTCTCCCCTCTCGCTGTGAAATGGGGACATCTCTTTTTCCCTTATTAGTGAGAGAGAGCGCCTGTGGTATGTTGAATTACCAGGTGAACGAGTTCTCTTTGGGGTACTGCAAGTTTGTGTCTTTATTGATGCTTTGCTGCACGCGTGTGTGCTTGGTGGGGGGGCGTGTTGCTTTTTCTCTAGCAGAGGAGGGGGTTCGTTGCTTTGCTGGTACTTATGCATGAGCGGGATGAGCGGGAGGGTGCTTTTGTGTTCTAACCTTTAACTGTCATTCATTTTTTAGGGCACTCCTCTGTTTTCATGGATTTTTGTGAAGAAAGAGAATTTCAGGATGTATATTGTAAACATATACCTTTGAAACCTTTGAAAGATACCAGCTTTCTACCTTTCGGTGCCTCTCATAATCTAATAAACTTGCCAGGTCTCCTTCCAACTTCTGCTGCTCCAGAGAAAACAATGCTGGTTTGTACATCTTCTCCTAATCAACCGCTCATGATCATGTCTCATTCAATTTAGTTTCAGATTAATTTTATTTATCACACATATGTTGAAACATACAGTGAAGTGAATTGTTTTTGTTGATAACCAGCCCACAAAAACAACCCACAACTTGAGCCAACGTATCATGCCCACCACGTAGAAAAACACAGAGCACAACAAAACAAAACATCACGAGTGTCAAAACAGCAAGAGCAAAACAAGGCTGGTTCTTCCCAACACACACACTCACTCCTCCAACCCAAGCACAGGCCAATCTCTAAATCCTCCAGCGCACTCGCAGATTCAGAGACCTTGGGCCTGTAGCTTCCCCAGCAGTCTCACAGAGATCTGCAGACTTGGAGCTCTTTCAATTACAATGCCTGTTTTGTTTTCTCTGAAGCTTCCTTGCAAGAGGATTTCTTTAATAGGGATTTTAAGTCACTGAATTCTCCAAGAGGACTACAGCCACATGGTGGTGTGGAGGATTGCATGACCTGGAGAGCTATACTGGCTGGAGTCACAGCCTAATGCTTTGGCTCTTGGGAAGGTCACCCATGTCAACCAGGTCAAAGGTCAGAGGCCGGACTAAGGGTGGTTCACCATCCTCCAGGTTTGGGGGTTCAGCTCAGGGTGAACAACCCTAACTGGTCAAACAAAGTTGTTACGGAGACAGCAATGAACAATCCTTCTACATCCGACGGTATTCCTGAGGACTTGCAGGGTTGACGGTAGTGAAAACCGAGAGGAGGCTATTGGCACAGTGAAGGAAGCCGACAGACAGAGATGGAGGACGTTCATTGCTGCCCTAGGTGCCAGTGGTGAAATGGAGAGTGAGTCACTGAATAAACATTGCAGCGATGCCGTTCTAAGTGAACGAATTCTGTCACCGTGGCATTATAGGCGGTTGTTGGATCTTGCTGTGTATTGAATGGATGATGGTGTCAAACCTTCACAGAAAAGGGAGCTCCTTGGGATGTTTTGGAGACATTGTAAGTTATTACACACATGATAGTTCATTGTCATTTTATGTTATCAAGTGTAGTAGCCCGGGAATGAAGGGTAACTTTGGGCCTGTACTCACTGGAATTTAGAATAGTGCAGGGGGATCGTATTGAAACCTACTGAATGTTGAAAGGACGATATAGGGTGGATGTGGAAAGGATGTTTCCTATAGTGGGGGGTATCCAGAACTAGAGGGCACAGCCTCAAAGTTGAGGGGTGACCTGTTAGAACAGAGGTAAGAAGGATTTTCTTAGCCCGAGGGTAGTAAATCTGTGGAATGCTCTGCCACAGACTGTGGTGGAGGCCAAGTCCGTGTGTATATTTAAGGCGGAAGTTGATAGTTTCCAGATTGGTCAGTGCACCGAAGGACATGGAAAGAAGGCAGGTGTATGGGGTTGAGTGGGATCTAGGATCAGCCATGATGAAATGGCAGAGCAAACTCGATGGGCTGCATGGCCAAATTCTGCTTCTATGTTGTGGTCTTATGGTCTTCTGTGCTCGCAACAGCCAACAAATGGCATGAGAGATGGCTGTTTATTTGAAGTTGTGTGTCTGAGCAATGTAGACAGTGGCATAGTGATTATGTTGATACCAGAGGGGTAAGTGACTGAGGCAATTACCTTAACTCAATTGACCTTGAAACAAGTGAACTCAAATGCACAAAACTAAATAATTTTCTGAAGAGGCAACCCTAAAATGAGCAGATCTTCGTAAAATGTGGACACAAGAGACTGTAAATGCCAGAATTTGGAGCAGCAAACAATCGGCTTGGGCAGCTCAGGTGGTTAAGCAACATATATAGGGGGGAATGGAGTCACAGAGTATGGACACTGCCCCTTCGGCCTAACTAGTCCATGCTAACCAAGATCCGTATCTAAGATTGTCCCATTTGCCCACATTCAGCTGATATCCCTCCAAACCTTTCCTATCTATTGTATCACGTGTGCAAAATTGTTGATACTTACGTCAATGTCTGTGTAGGGCAGTACTGTGGTTCAGCTGTTAATGTGAACCATATTCTAGAGCTGTTTTTGTGAAATTTGCACATTGCCCCTGTGACTTTGTGGGTAACTTCTGGGAACTCTCGTATTCTTCCACACCCAAAGGATGATTGATGGCTGTAAGTTAACTCATAGTGCTGGTAAGTGGAGAAGAATAAAAGTGGAGTGGATGAACATGCAAGACAGCATTAACTACAGAGAAATAAGTGGGAGGAATTAACAGGATTGATCTGAGAGTCACACACACACTCAATAGGTCAAATGGCCCGCTTCATTGATATTTGGTAAATTGGTTTACTACTGCCATGTATGAAAATTATGGATCTGTATTCCCACATCCCTTTGTACTACCACATTCCTCAGTGCCCTACTGTTCAATGTGTGAGTCCTACCTGATGTACCCTCCAACAGTACAACACCTCTCACTTGTCAGCATTGGTTTTCATCAGTTTATTTAAGTCTGAGTAGCATCTCCTCATCATATCTCCTCTAACCCATTGCAGTTCAGACTCTTACTGATTGAGACTCTGCAGAGAGCTTGAGTCGAAGCAACACTACAGCACTTAAACCTGAAGACTGATCCAGCACTGAAGGGCAGGGGTGGGGTGAATACACTCAGTCGTTCTGTTTCTCAGGACTGTGGGATCAAGAAGCAGAGGGCATTGGGCCTAGAATGAGAAGGGAGAAATTTAATAAGAACATGAGAAGCAACTTTTTCACCCAGATAATGGTTGTATATGGAACGACGTCAGAGGAAGTGCTTGAGGCAGGTACGTTAACAATATTTTTTTTAAAAAGACATAAAATGACTATAAATGATCAAATAAATAAATAGTGCCAAAAACCATGAATAATTCATGCTTCCTTTTTTGCATTATCTATTCGTTTTGCAGAACAACACATGTCACATCATATAAGGCAATGGTGATAAAGCTGATTCTGAAAACACTTGCATTGATAGGAAAGGTGTAAAGGGATATGGGCAAAACACAGGCAAATAAGTCTATCTTAGATGGGAATCCTGGCCAGCTTGGATCAAATGGGCTGAAAGGCCTGTTTCCACGTTGTCTGACTTTAGCTTGATGATTATACTACAGGAGTGCAGAATTGTAGTTCTTTCCTTCTAAATTTGAATCAGAATCAGAATTAAAATCAGATTTATCATCACTGACAGAATTCATATTTTGTGTCAGCAGTACAGTGCAGGAATAACAATTACTTAAAGTTACAAAAGAAAATGCACAAGAGAAGTAGTGAGGTGGTGTTCATTGGTTCATGGACTGTTCAGAAATCTGATGGCAGAAGGAAAGAATCTGTTCCTAAAGCTCTGAGTCTGCTTCAGATTCCTGCACATCCTCCCTGATGGTAGAAATGAGAAGAGGGTCAGTTAACATATCTCCAAAGGTACTTAAGGAGGTCTGTGATTAACATACATTTTTCATACTTCTCCGTGGATTGTTGTGGTGGAGAAGCTTGTGTGGTCCTGGGATCCCAAGAGCGATGCCGTCTGGAGCTATGCTCCTGGTAGGGTCACCCATGGTGGTAAGGTTGAGGGTGAGGTCCCTGACAAAGAACAATCCAACCAAGACCTCAACGGTAGAACAGGTAGACGAAGTTACTTCGAATACAACGGCTGTGAGAACAGATGAAGGCTGCAACAAATCCATCAGCTCCAGTCATCGGGGTTTCCATGCCATTGGAATCAGTTGGCTGATTTGTGAAGTGCTTCTTGGAGTGCAACATCGAGTACACATTAAACAAATACACGCACAGGCAACTTTGCCTGTGGAAACGGAATGAAGACCATCATCCTTGACATTGAGGGATAGTCATGACGACGATGACGATTTTTCATAAGTCATTGAAGACTGGTGAAATCCCTAAGGACTGGAAATGGGCTAACATTGTCCCAGTATATACAAAAAGAAGGGACTGCATTGATTCTGGTAAATATAGGCCAATAAACCTAATGTGTATCACAGGCAAGATAATAGAAACAATAATAAAGACTGAGGTGGAAAAGCAGCTGATAAGAACAGTCATGTTAGCAGAAAATCAGCATGGGTTCAGCATGTTTTACCAATATACTGGAGTTCTATGAAGAGGCAACTAAAATTTATGATAACTGCAGAGCAGTTGATATAATTTTCTTGGACTTTCAGAGGGCTTTTGACAAGTTACCTCATGAGAGGTTAGTAATCAAATTACAGGAGATAGGGATTCAGGGTAAAGTATGCGAATGGACGCAGAATTGGCTCAAAACAGAAAACAATGAATTATGGTGAGAGGATCATTTTCACACTTAGAAGATGTTAAAAGTTGGGTTCCACATGGATCAGGTTTGGGGCTGCTGCTCTTTTTAATTTAAATTAATGATTAAACATAGAACATAGACTAGTACAGCACAGTACAAGCCCTTTGGCCCACAATGTTCTGCTGACCCCTAAACCCTGCCTCCCATGTATTCCCCCCACCTTAAATTCCTCCATGTACCTGTCTAAAAGTCTCTTAAATTTCACTAGTGTATCTGCCTCCACCACTGACTCAGGCAGTGCATTCCACGCACCAACCACTCTCTGAGTAAAAAACCTTCCTCTAATATACCCCTTGAACTTCCCACCCCTTACCTTAAAGCCATGTCCTTTTTGTATTGAGCAGTGGTGTCCTGGGGAAGAGGCACTGGCTGTCCACTCTATCTATTCCTCTTAATATCTTGTATAGCTCTATCATGTCTCCTTTTATCTTCCTTCTCTCCAAAAAGTAAAGCCCTAGCTCCCTTAATCTCTGATTATAATGCATACTCTCTAAAACAGGCAGCATCCTGGTAAATCTCCTCTGTATCCTTTCCAATGCTTCCACATCCTTCCTATAGTGAAGTGACCAGAACTGGACACAGTACTCCAAGTGTGGCCTAAGCAGAGTTTTATAGAGCTGCATCATTACCTCGTGACTCTTAAACTCTGTCCCTCGACTTATGAAAGCTAACACCCCATAAGCTTTCTTAACTACCCTATCTACCTGTGAGGCAACTTTCAGGGACCCCCAGATCCCTCTGCTCCTCCACACTACCAAGTATCCTGTCATTTATTTTATATACTGCCTTGGAGTTTGTCCTTCCAAAGTGTACCACCTCACACTTCTCCGGGTTGAACTCTATCTGCCACTTCTCAACCCACCCCTGCATCCGATCAATATCTCTCTGCAATCTTTGACAATCCTTAACACTATTCACAACACCACCAACCTTTGTGTCGTCTGCAAACTTGCCAACCCACCCTTCTATCCCCATATCCAGGTCGTTAATAAAAATCATGAAAAGTAGGGGTCCCAGAACCGATCCTTGTGGGACACCACTAGTCACAACCTTCCAATCCGAATGTACTGCCTCCACCATGACCCTCTGTTTTCTGTAGGCAAGCCAATTCTGAATCCACCTGGCTAAACTTCCCTGGATCTCATGCCTTCTGACTTTCTGAATAAGCCTACCGTGTGGAACCTTATCAAATGCCTTACTAAAATCCATGTAGATCACATCCATGGCACTACCCTCATCCACATGCCTGGTCACCTCCTCAAAGAATACTACCAGGCTTGTTAGACACGATCTGCCCTTCACAAAACCATGCTGACTGTCCCTGATCAGACCATGATTCTCTAAATGCCCACAGGTCCTATTTCTAAGAGTCTTTTCCAACAGCTTTGTCACCATTAGATTAGATTAGATAAGCACAAAACAAATAAACTAGTAAAGTTTGCTGATGACACAAAATTAGGGGGAGGGGCTGATAATATTCAGGCAGCAGAATATACAGTTAGATCTAAACAAAACCCAGATGTGGGCAGATAAATGGCAGAGGAAATTTGTTGTAAGTAAATGTAAAATATTACATATAGGAAGTATTAGATATAAGTATACAATGGGGGGGGGGCGGTCTTAGGTTAGAAAGTGTACTGTATGAGAAGGATTTGGGTGTCCTGATAGACTCATCGCTATCAACATCTAGACAATGCACAGAAGGAATTAGCAAGGCTAACAGAATATTGGGCTATATAATATGCCCAGTGGAGTTCAAGTCTAGAGACATTTTCCTCAAGCTGTATAATACGCTTGTGAGGCCACACCTTGAATACTGTGTACAGTTTTGGATGCCAGCAGCTACTTCAAAATGAATCCATCAACAAGGATGTGGGGCCTTAGGTGGAGACTGGTTAAAGGGAAATTTCAGAATAACATCAGGAAGCATTTCTTTACACAGTGAGTTGTGGACACATGGAACAAACTACTTAGTTGTGTAGTTGAGTGTACTACCTTGAGACTTCCAAATCTAAACTCGATGGTTATTTCAACACACTTTGTGAACAGGAATTTGGCAAGCCTTGTTTGGGCGAATGGCCAATTCTTGTCAAAAACTTTCCAATATTCTAAAAAAATCCCAGATGATGAAGGTCCTTCATTATGAATGCCAGCATCTTGAGGTGCCTCCTCTTGAAGATGTCCTTTCAGGTGAGGGGAGCTTGTGCCTGTGATGAAGCTTTCTGAGTCTACAACCCTCTGAAGCCTCTCACAGTGCCTCCGTACCAGACTGTCATGAAATCAGCGAGGATGCTCCATGGTATATCTGTCAAAATCAGTGAAACATTAAACTTTGAGAAGGAGAAGCATCTCAAGATATCTGTTATACTTTATTACAGTCAATTAAATACCAAAAGCCTTAAGCTTTTAAGGAAACATGATTGTCCACTAAAGTACATGATAATTATAAAATTAATTTTTACTGATTTTAATTCATCGACAAAAATCAGCTCGGGCAGTGATGGTGACAACCGGCTTTTCTACTGACGTAACTCCAAGGTGACTTATACACCCATTCCAAGGAATGAAGAGGACTTTGGATTGACGCCACATCTGACAGATGATACCTCTTAGTGCAGAGTTACCTCCCACAAACCACAATCTATTGAGCAGCCTCTGAGCGTAGGTTGAAAGATAAATATTTTCCAGGTGAAACTTGGAAACACTAGAATCTCACAACAGAGGTTGGACAAACTTGGGCAACACCCTTAAAACAACACACACAAAACACAGGAGGAACTCAACGGGTCAGGTAGCATCTATGGAAATGAACAGACAGCTGACATTTCAGGCTGAGACCCTCCTTCAGAACTGGAGATGAAGGGAGAAGATGCCAGAATATAAAGGTGGGGGTGGGGTGGAGGGATAGGAGACTAGCTGGAAGGTAATAGGTGAAGATAGGTGGGTGGGAGAGGTCAAGGGCTGGAGAAGATGGAAGCTGATAGGAGAGGAGTGTGAATTTAGGAGAAATGAAAGGAGGAGGGGACCCAGGGGGAGTGATAGGCAAGTGAGAAGAGGTAATAGGTCACAATGGGGAGTAAAGAAAGAGGGCGGGGAAGGTTTTTTTTTAAAGAAAGGAGAAATTGATATTCATGCTATCAGGTTGGAGGCTACCCAGTTGGAATATAAGGTGTTGCTCCTCCACCCTGAGAGTGGCCCCATCTTGGCACAAGAGGAGGCCTTGGCCCACATGTCAGAATGGAAATGGGAATGGGAATTAAAATCTCTGGTCACTGGGAAGTTCTGCTTTGGGTGGATGGAGCGGATGTGCTTGATGAAGCAGACCCTCTGTTTATGATGGGTCTCACCAATGTAGAGGAGGTCACATCAGAGCACCGGGTATGATAGACAACTCCAGCAGAGTTGCAGGTGAAGTATTGCCTCACCTGGAAGGACCCACAAAAATGCTGGAGGGACTCAGCAACTCAGGCAGCATCCGTGGAGGGGAATAAACAGTTAACGTTTTGGGTTGTGACGTTCCATCAGGACTGGCAAAGAAGAGGAAAATTGAGCTTTTTTCTCTGGAGCAGAGGAATCTGAGGGGAGATCTGGTAAAATTTTTCTAAGATGATGAGATTATCGGGCACCATGGTAGCATAGTGGTTGGTGCGACACTATTACAGCTCTAGTCATTCAAGAGTTCAGAGTTCAAGTTTGGCACGGTTTGTAAGGAGTTTGCATGTTCTCCCTGTGAACTGCGTGGACTCCCTCTGGGTCTTCCAGTTTTCTCTCGCTGTCCAAAAACGTACTGGTTAATAGGTTAATTGGTCATTGTAAATTCTCCTGTGATTAGGCAAGGGTTAAATAGGTGGGTTGTTGGGCGATGCGGTTCATTAGCACAGAAGGGCCTGATCCGTGCTGTGTCTCTAAATAGATAAATAAGTATGTATGAGGGGGAAAAATAGAGGGGACAGCCAGAATCTTCCCAGAAAGTGTGCATTTAAGGTGAGAGGAGCTAAGTTCAAAGATGTGCGGAGCAAGTTTTTCAAATTGAATGGTTGAAGTCTGCAACTTGCTACAGGGTGGGGGGGCGGGGGTGAGTGAAGGAAAATACGAATGACACTTTCAAGGGGCTCCTAGGCAGGCACATGGATGTACAGAGGATGGTAGGATATTGGGTGCGTGGAACGTGCTATCAGGGGTGGTGATAGAGGCAGATACAATAGGACAGTTAAGAAACTCTTAGTACATTGAAGAAAGGCCATGTCAGAAGGAAGTACTAGATTGATCTTAGAGTAGGTTAAAAGGTCGGCCCAACAATGTGGGACAACGGGCTTGTACTGTGTGGTAGTATTCTATGTTCTATGACACTGTGTAGGCAGATTGGACTAGTTTAGTCAGACATTTAATTAGTTTGGCTCCTCATCATGGGCTGACAGTCCTGTTCCTCTGCTGTGCTCTTCTATGTTCTATGTTCTATTCTATGTCAAGGAAGGAGGGTAAAATGTAGGCTTTGCCATCAACAATATTGAATTGAATTGACTTTACTTCTTTACATCCTTCACATATGTGAGGAGTAAATATCCTTATGTTACATCTCCATCTGAATGTGCAATATTCAAATTATAGAAATTTGTAATAAATAGTATGTACAGTAAGATATACAACAGATCAGTCAGTATAGCTTAGAAATACAATTGTGTCAGCGTAAATTAATCAGTCTGATGGCCTTGTGGAAGTAGCTGTCCCAGAGCCTGTTGGTCCTGGCTTTAATGCTGTAGTACCATTACCCAGATGGTAGCAGCTGGAACAGTTTGTGGTTGGGGTGACTCGGGTCCCCAATAATCCTTCGGGCCCTTTTTACAGACCTGTCACAGAAAATGTCCTGAATCATGGGAAGTTAACAGCCACAGATATGCTGGGCGGTCTGCACCGCTCTCTGCAGAGCCCTGCGATTGAGGGAAGTACAATTCCCATACCAGGCAGTGATACAGCCAGTCAGGATGCTCTCAATTGTGCCTCTGCAGAAAGTCCTGGGGATTTGGAGACGTATGCCGAGCTTCTTCAGCTGTCTGAGATGAAAGAGGCGCGGTTGTGATTTTACACCACCACAGACCACGTGAGATCCTCGGTGATGTGCATACCGAGGAACTTGAAGCTGTTCACCCTTAGCCCCAGGTCCATTGGTGTCAATAGGGGTTAGGCTGTCTCCATGCCTCCTGTAGTCCATAACCAGCTCCTTTGTTTTTGCAGCATTGAGGGAGGTTGTTTTCTTGATACTATTGTGTCAGGGTGAAAAGGCTGCCTCATTATTATTTGAAATAAAGCCAATCTATTCTATAGTATATAGTATATCTACAGTATATTCTGCAAATTTAATTAGCTATTTGGAGCTGAGGGTGGTGACAGTCATGAGTATACAGAGAGTAAAGAAGAGGACTTAGGACACAGCCCTGAGGTTCTCCTGTGTTGAGGGTCAGAGGGGCAGAGGTGAGGGAGCCCACTCTTATCACCTGCTGATGATCGGACAGGAAGTCCAGGACCCAGCTGCACAAGGCAGGGTGAAGGCCAAGGTCTCTGAGCTTCTCTTCAAGCCTGGAGGGAATCATGGTGTTGAATGCTGAACTGTAGTCCAAGAACAGCATTCTCACAATAGCATCCTGCCTCTCCAGGTGTGTAAGAACAGTGTGTAGTGCTGTGGCTATTGCGTCATCTGTCGATCGGTGTGTCGGTAGGTGAATTGTAGGGGGCCTAGTGCGGGTGGTTGCAAGCTGCAGATGTAGTCCTTGACCAGCCTCTCAAAGTACTTGCTTATTGTTGAGGTGAGTGCGACAGGACACCAGTCGTTCAGACATGTTACCTTGGTCTTTTTATGTTCAGGGACAAATGAACAACGGAAAAGTCTCCAAAAAAATTCATGGATACAGCCCAGTCTATCACAGGCAAAGTCTTCCCTTCCATTAAAGGCATCTACAAGGAGCAACATCCATCATCAGAGACACTCGCCATCCAGGCCATGCTCTCTTCTCGCTGCTGCCATTGGAAAGGAGGTACAGAAGCCTTTAGCTGCTTTCAAAGTCGAGCAATAGAGTAGCCCTGTACAGGTACAGGCTCTTTGGCTTATCTAGCTATTATCTAAAAATTTGCTCATCATTTATTGCACCCACCTACTCAGTGCCCACTTACTTTGACACGAATTTGAAGGTGTACTTAGTGACCACTTTCTTAGCCGGCTGGTGATGGAGTGGCATCCACATTGCACTTCGAGGCAAGTGGTCTGAGTTTGAGTCCAGCCGACTGCAGATTATACACTTAGTGGCTACCTTTTTAGGTACACCTGTACACATATTCAATAATACAAATATTTAATCAGCCGATCATGTGGCTACAGCTAAATGCATAAAAGCATGCAGACGTGGTCAAAGAGTTCAGATGCTGTTCAGACCAAACATCAGAATGGGAAAGAAACGTGATCTAAGTGACTTTGACATTGGAATGATTGTTGGTGCAAGACAGGGTGGTTTGAGTCACTCAGAAATTGTTAATCTCCTGCGATATTCAAGTAGAACAGTCTCCAGAGTTTACAGAGAATGGTGTGAAAAACAAAAAAAATCTAGTGAGCAGCAGTTGTGTGGGTGAAAGATGTCAGAAGAGAATTGCAAGACTGTTTTAAGCTGTCAGGAAGGCGGCAGTATCTCATATAGCCAGGCATTACAACAGTGGTGTGTCGAAGAGCATCTCTGAATGTAAAATATGTCGAATCTTGAAGTGGATGAGCTACAGCAGTAGAAGATCACAAATATACACGCTATTAGGTACAGAAGGTACCTAATAAAGTGGCCACTGAGTGTCGATCGGAGATGGTCAAGAAGCCCACACTTGGTGCTTGCTTATCAGCACTGTCTTTCAGTCTGCTACCACCAAATGATAACGCTGATGGAACATCAGCCCACTTATTTCTCCAGTTAGTAAAGGAAAAGGAAGATAAAAGGGCCGTAAAAATACAGCTTCGTTTTAAATATCTGACTGATGGATAAGTGACCCTAAAATAATCTAATAAAAGTCCGCTGATAATAACGGAGTAGATTTTGACTATGACACTTTTATCTATGTAAGATACCAAATGCAGTCAGTGTTTTAGTTAGAGGAAAATGAATGCATTACCATTCCAGTGACAGGCATGCAACCACTACTACGATTGTTAAATAAGATTGCGGCAAAATCAATTGTGTTTTGGTCAATATTACTTTCCCATCAATAAGGCAGTATCTTTTACTTTTCCTTGGTAATTGCAACGGAGATCTATTAAAGTGACTCTAAAGTACTTAGAGGGTCTGCTGATAGGATCTAACTAAGCCCGTGTGAGTAATACAAGGGGATCTATTGTGGTTGTGGCCATGTTGGAAGAGAGGGCTATAGAATGTGGCATTTAGTTTGACTAAAGCTACGTTACGTGGGAGAGCAACACAGTAGTGTAGTGTTTAGAACAATGCCTTGCAGCAACAATGGTAAGACTGGGGTTGAATTCCCACCATAGTCTGTAAGGAGTTTGTACGTTCTCCCTCTGACCCCGTAGGTTTCCTCCCCCATTCCCAAGACATACCGGTTGGGATTAGTGAGCTGTGGGCACATTGGTGCTGGAAGTGTGGTAACACCAATGGGCTGCTCAACATAATCCTTGCTGATTTAGATTTGACGCAAGATGTTGCATTCACTAACGTTTCAATGTACATGTGACGAATAAAGCTAATGATTATCTTTCTTTGGATGTCAAATACTTCAGCTTCCATTTACATGGTGTATATTTCTTTGTTGATGTTGGGTGTCTTCCACTGGCTGCTCCTTCACCAGCCATTTTCATGCATGAAGGACCACAGCCTGAATTGTTCCAGGGCTCACTGGTACAAAGCAAACCTAGCTCCGCTTGCCCCTTGGGATGCCGTTTCAGCACATGATTCCATGTGCATTATCCAAGGTTTCCATGGACTTGGACATTCACAGAATTGTGCCTGGGAAGCAAATTAAAACAGGATAGAAATTCATTTTTGGAATGCGGGAGCAAACCAGAGTACTTGAAGAAACCCATGCCGTCGCGGGGAGAACACGCAAAATCCTTACAGGCTGCGGCAGGAATTGAAACTCAATGGGTGGTCACAAGTGCTGCAAAGTGATGCACTAACTGCTACGCCACAATGTGAACCTTTGATTTTAATTGTGCTCACTCGATTCTGGTAACAGATGCATCCTCCCATCCCCTTCCTCATTCAACTATTTGAATGAAGTTTTCACTTTGAGATCCCCTGTGAGAAGAGTGGACCAGTGCCTCCACAATACTGGTCGAACTCTTCCATTTTCACCATCCAGGGACACAAACAATGCTCTCCAATATGGCACTGGTGAAAAATGGTGACGCTTGGTGGGCATCTTGCAAAACTTCAAAATACTTATCTTCTGAATTACTCTTACTACAATTTGCAGCCCGAAAATTCCTTCTGGGTAATGTAATTTTGAATTGTCTTAATGAATTAGAAATTTCATGACCTTCTGAAGGACTTGGTGGACTTAACTCTCAAGAATACAGGTACCTAGAACGTTTAAGCAGATGATGGTATATTGCCATTGCTGAAAGGGAGGGAAGAGAGGAGGACTCCAAGCTAGACTACAACACCAGGGTATGAAACTTTCTCTACCTGGTATTTTGTTAGCAAATCTACAGTCACGAAAGAACAAAAATGAGAACCTGAGGGCAAGATTACTGTATTGGAGGGAAATGAGAGATTGCTGTGTTTTGTGTTGCATGGAGACATTGCTAAGCCAAAACACAGCAGAGAAGTTGGTAAGATTTGAAGGCCCTTGTTACACTAGATGAACCAGACTGCTAGTTCAGAGAAGGCAAAAGGTGAGGATCTTTGTTTCTTGTTAAGCTCTTTGCGCTGCTTGGCTGCAGTGGTCTTAGACCATAAGGCAATAAGATATAGGTGCAGAATTAGGCCATTAAGCCTAAATTAGCCCTTCGAGTTTGCTCTGCCATTTCTTCATGGTGGATCCAATTTTTCTCTCAACCACAATAACCGTGCCTTCTCCCCATATCCCATCATGGCCCAACCAATCAAGAATCGATCAATTTCTGCCGTAAATATACATAAAGACTTGACTTCCACAGCTGCCTGTGGCAAAGGATTCCACAGATCCACCACTCCCTGGTTAAAGAAATTCCTCCTCATCTACATTCTAAAAGGATGTCCCTCTATTCTGAGGCAGTGTCCTCTGGTCTTAGACTCTCTCACCATATAAAACGTCCTTCCCACATCTGTGCTTTCATCATTCTATAATTTTCAATGAGGTCACCCCTCATTTTCTTCACATGACAAGCCATTCAATCCTAGAATAATTTTTGTGAACCTCCATTGAATGCTCTCCAGTTTCAGCACATCTTTTCTAAGATAAGAGACCCAAAATTGTTCACAATACTCCAAATGAGGCCTCACCAATGCTGTATAAAGTCTCAACATTAGTTCCTTGCTTACCTTTAGGGAATCCTGTACAAGGACTCCTGAGTCCCTTTGCACCTCAGTTTTTTTTCCTCTCCATTTAGAAAATGAGTCGACACTTTTATTTCTTCTACTAAAATGCATGACCATACACTTTCTGGCACTATATTCTACCTGTTATTTCTTTGCCCATTCTCTTAATCTGTCTAAATCCTTCTGTAACCTCTCTACTTCCTCAAAACTACCTGCCCCTCCACCTATCTTCATATCACCTGCAAACTTTGCAACAAAGCCATCAATTCCATCAATCAAATCATTGACATATAATGTTAAAATAATTGGTCCTAACATGGACCCCTGTGGAACACCACTAGTCACAGGCAGCCAAGCAGAAAAGGCTACATTTATGCCCAATGTTTGCCTCCTGCTAATCAATGACTGCTTTATCCAGGCTAGAATCTTTCCTGTAAAACCATGGGCTTGTGGCATGTTAAGAAGCCTTATATGTGGCACCTTGTCAAAGGCCTTCTGAAAATCCAAGTAGACAACATCAACTGATTCTCCTTTGTCTATCCTACTTGTTATTTCTTCAAAGAATTCCAACAGATTTGTCAATTTGTCAGACAATATTTTCCCTTGAGAAAACCATGCTGACTACAGCCTATTTTAACGTGAGTACCCTGAGAGCTCATCCTTAATAATCAACTCCAACATCTTCCTAAATACTAAGGCTAGGCTAACTAGCCTATAGTTTCCTTTCTTCTGCATCTCTGCCTTCTTGAAGAGCAGAGTAACATTTGCAACTTCTAGAACCATTCCAGAATGGTTCATGCCAGTGTACTTTTCCAATCAATTCTGGCCAACTCCTCTCTCATGCCTCTGTAATTCCCTGAAACATCTGACTTTAGCCTCTCCTTCTCAAATTTCAGGGTGAATTTGATCATATTATGATCACTTATCCCTGAGGGTCCTTTTACCTCAAGGTCTCATCAATTCTGATTCATTGTACAACACCCAAACCAGAATAGCTGATTCCCTAATGGACTCAACCACAAACTGCTCTAAAAAGCCATTTCACAGGCACCCTAGAAAATTCCCCTTCCAGTAATCCATCACCAACTTGGTTTTCCTAATCTACATGCTTATTGAAGTCTTCCATGATGATTGTAATGTGCATTTTCTATTTCCCATTGTAATTTGTAGGCCATGTTCTTATTCCTGTTTGGGGTACCTGTGTACAATTCTCATCAAGGTCTTATTACCTTTGCAGTTCCTTAGTTCTAGCCACAATGATTCAACATCTTCCGACCCTATGTCACCTCTTTCTAACGATTTGATTTCATTTTCTATTAACAGAGCAATCCCGCCTGTCCTTTCGATACAATGAGTATCCTTAGACATTAAGCTCCCAGCTATAAGCTTCTTTCAGCCATGATTCAATGATGCCTATAACATCATACCTGCCAATTTGCAAGTGTGCTGCAAGTTCAATGACCTTATTTTGTGTACTAAACCCATTCAAATATATCACTTTCAGTCCTGTATTCACCCTTTTTTGTTTTTGTCTCCTTTTGCATTGCAGCTCATCCTGTTGACTACAATTTTCCCCTATCAACAGCCTCTCCTCACTACACATCGCCTCTGTTCATTAACCAGTTACCTCATCTTCAGCACTACTATCCACCTCTCCTACAATACTTCTTGCATTGAATTATATGCAGTTCACGACACTAGTCACACCATGCTCAACCATTTGATTCCAAACTTCGTCTGAGATCATACCAACATTGGCATCCACAACATTAACAGAACATTAACTGTTCTGGCACTCTGGTTCCCACCTCCCTGCAACTCTAGTTTAAACCCCACTGTGCAACATTAACAAACCTTCCCGGTAGGATCCTTGTCACCCTCCAGTTCGGGTGCAAAACATCCCTTCTGTGCAGGTCCCACCTTCCCTGGAAGAGAGCCCAATGATCCAAAAATCATATGCCCTTCCTCCAACATCAACTTCTTAGCCATGTAGTAAACTGTCTTGTCACACTCTTGATTCCCTGACCTGGAACTTCTGATGATTAAACGCTGGCTGGTCTACTTAATAAGGGAGTTCTCATCTGTGATTCTGACCACAGTATGCATACTGCCAATGACCAATGTTAAAGCAGGCACTCGAGGCACTGAGATACAAGACATTGTCAGGGACTTCAATCAGGCTTGTGTGAAGCAATCTGCACAGTTATCATATATGTATCACCAGCAATATCAGGGGTCCCAACACACTCGACCACTGCTGTACTACCATACGGAATGCTTACTGTTTGATCCCGAAAGAGCAAGTCTCTAGAAGTAAGTACAACAATGAGGTGGTCTTGGGAGGCAGTGTAGCAGCTGTGGACTTGGCCACATTCAAGGACTCATCAGAGGATCTGAATTAAAAACCCGATGGTTCAAAAACACTATGACTTCGTACGAGGGGTGATTAATAATTTCATGGCCTAAGGTAGAAGGAGTCAAATTTAGCACATTTATTTTTCAACATAGTCCCCTCCTACATTTACACACTTAGTCCAGCAGTCATGGAATATTCAGATCTTGGATCTCCAGAAATTGTCCACAACAGGGTGATTGATAAGTTCATGGCCTAAGGTTGAAGGGGATGAGTTATACAGCTCTTGTTACCTGCACATGCAGTTCAACTATTTGAGTGATTATGCAGAAAGCTTGAAATTAATAGCTCATCTCCATCTACCTTAGGTCACAAATTTATCAATCGCCCCGATGAGTTATTAACTTCAAACTTTCTGCACAATCACTCAGAGTTGAACTGCATGTGCATGTAACGAGAGCTGTATAACTCATCTCCTTCTACCTTAGGCCACAAACGTATCATTCACCCATCTGTGGACACTTTCTGGAGGTCCAAGATCAATATGCTCCATGATTGCTGGACTAAGTGTGTGAATGTAGGAAGGGACTATGTTGAAAACTAAATGTGCTAGGTTTTCTAAAATTGACGCCTTCTACCTTAGGCCACGAACTTATCAATCACCCCTTGTAAAAACAGTCGTTGATGAGTGTGTCCCCGCAAAATCATTCAGAGTCTTCCTCAACCAGAAGCCTTAGATGAACCACAAGATCTGCAATTTGCTGATGGTCATATCAGTGGTATTCAGGTTTGACGACCAAGTAAAATATAAGTGGTCCAGGTAAAACATCTGGAAAGCCATTTACATATGAATTGGCAATTCTGGACCAAACTTGAATCACTGAAGGATGCTCGACCACTATGACAGGGCTTGAATGCTATCACCTCCTACAAAGTGAAACCAAAAGACATATGTGACAACAAGGTTTTGCTCCCAGATGAGCTCAATGCCCTTTATGCTCACTTTGACCTCGGAGGAACCTTCACAAGCTCCCACAGCCCTAAATGACCCTGTGATTTCAGTCTCTGAGGCTGAAGTGACAGCATCCTTCAGGAAGGTGAAGCCACGGAAAGCATCCGGCCCCGATGGAGTACATGGCTGTGTACTAAAGACCTGTGCTGATCAGCTGGCTGAAGAGTTCAATGACATCCTTAACCTCTCATTTCAGCAGTCTGAGGTACCCATCTTCTTCAGGCAGGTTCAATTACACTAGTGTCCTAGAAGAACGTGATAACATGCTACAATGACCAATGTTCAGTAGCACTTGTGTTTACGGTGATGATGTGCTTTGAGAGGTCGGTGATGAGATATGTCAGCTCTTGCGTGAGAAGGGACTTGGATCCACTCCAGTTTGCCTGCAGTCACAACAAGGAAATGACAGATGCCATTCTCTTCACTCAACCTTGGAACATTTGGACAGTGAAGATGCATACAATAGCATGACCTTTACTGAATACAGCCTGGCATTCAGTACCATCATCCCTTCAAAGTTAATCAATAAACTTTAAGACCCAGGAGCCAATAGTGACTGGATTCTGGATTTCCTCACCGGCAGACCCCAGTCAGTCTGGACTGGCAACAACATCTCTTTCACAATCTCCATCAGCCCAGGTGTACCATATGGCTGTGTGCCTAGTCATCTGCTTGACTTGCTTTATGCATATGTCTGGGAGGCTAAACACAGCTCCATAGCCGCAAGTTTACTGATGACATCTATGTCTTAGGCCTAAATAAAAGTGGTGATGAATCAGCATATAGGAGGGAGATTTAAAATCTGGCCTGGTGATGCCACAGCCACACCCTCTCACTCAATGTCAGCAAGACCGAGGACTTGATTATTGATATCAAGAGAAGGAAACCAGAGGTCCATCAGCCAATCCTGACTGGGGGATCAGATGGTCAGCAACTTTAAATTCCTCAGTGTTATCATTTCGGAGGATCCGTCCTGGGTCCAGCAAGCACGTGTCATTATAAAGAAAGCAACAGGGCACCTAGATATCCTTTGAAGTTTGTGAAGATTGGGCATGTCATCTGGAACTTTGGCTAACTTCTATAGATGTGCAGTGGAGAGTATATTGACAATATGCATCAAAAGCCTGGTATGGAATCACCAATGCCCTTAAATGGAAAAGCCTACAAAAGTGGTGGATATGGCCAGTCCATCATAGGTAGTGCCTTCCCCACCACTGAACACATCTACATGGAGCACTGTCACAAGAAATTCACATCCATCTTCAAGGACCCCCACCATCCAGGCCATGCTCTCTTCTCACTGCTCCAATTAAGGAGGAGGTACAGGCGCCTCAAGACCTACACCACCAGGTTCTGGAACAGTTATTACCCTTCCACTATTAGGCTCTTGAACCAGAGAGGATAACTTCACTCAACCGTTCCCACAAACAATGGACTCACTGTCAAGGATTCTTCATTTCATACTCTTGATATTTCTTGCCTATTCATTATATTATTATTATTATTATTATTATTTCTGTTGTTTACTTTCTATTTGTATTGGTACAGTTTGTTGTCTTATGCACATTGATTGTTTGTCCATCTTGTTGGGTGCAGTCTTTCATTGATTCTATTGTGTTTGTTGTATTTGCTGTGAATGCCCACAAGAAAATGAATCTCAGGGCTGTATATGGTGTCATATATATGTACATTGATAATAACTTTACATTGACTGTGAACAACGAAGAAGACATTCACTTAAACCAGATTGAATTTGGGAGACTGAATTCATTGTACAATGTACATGTGATTTCCATTACAATGTAGAAAGCAATGTAGATTGAATTGCACAATGCATTGTAAAGCATATTTCACACAGTGGTCCTAGTTGCCCCAGGCAGAGCCGTTTTGCATTTGCCGTCACCCCCAAACCCCTTAAAATCGTAAAAGCAATCCAGAATAGCAGAGAAAGTTCCCTTCTCCCCAGCTGGCTGAATGAAACTAACCATTCAGCATGGTAGCATAGCCTCTATCTCAATAATTTACAGCCCCAGCTGTGAGATCGGGGTTCAATTCCCAATGTTGTCTGTAAGGGGTTTGTATGTTCTAACTCCTGAATGCATGGGTTGCACCTCGGTGCTCCGGTTTCCTCTCACATTCCAAAGACATGGAGATTAGTAAATTGTGGGCATGCTATGTTGGTGCCGGAACCATGGTAACACTTAAGGCTGACCCCAGCACGTTTGATTGTGTTGGTCATTGATGGAAATAGCACAATTCACTGTAGCTTTCTATGTTTCAATTCACGTGACAAATAAAGCTAAACTTTAATCTAATCTCTGATCATTCTACCAGGAATCTGGCTCCAGTTGAAAGTGGCAGTGAGCTGAAATGGTTCTTTTCTTTCTTTTGAGGTACAGCACAGCAGGAAATGGAAAAAAAAGGGTAGGTCATGAAGCTTCTTGCGCCTGCTTTGCTTTTTCAGCAGATCTTAGGTCTCTTTTGTACTTTATTTGTTTGAACAGTAAGTGTCAAGCATAAGACTTTGGATAACATCTGTTTTAGAGAAGGAAATCTGCCGTTATCTGATCTGGTCTGCAGGCATTTTCAGGCCCGTGTAGAATCTATGACTGCCTCTTGAAGGCTCACTGAAATCAGAAAAGACACTTACATTTTGCAGGAAGCTTACAAAACGATAAGATATAGTTCATCTTATTCTGTTGTATTTCTTTATTCTACTGTGAGTGCCTGCAAGAGAATAAATCTCAAGGTAGCATACAACGACATGCACATTGGTGATAATGAACTTACTTGGAATTTTGAACCTTGAATGGCTAATGAGGAATGGGCAGTGGCTGTTGACTCTGCCGAAAATGTTTACATCTTGCAAGTGAATAACCAAACAATATGGAAGCTGAGATCACGAGGTAGAGTATGCCATCAAAGGCTCTAATGAATGTCTTTACATGTGCTTTGGGAAGCATTCTGACAGGTTGCTTCACTCTCTGGTATGGAGAGACCACAGCACAGGGTCAGAGAAAGCTGCAGAAGTTTGTAAATGGGCACTGGCACATGTTCAAAAGGCGATGCCAAAAATGCCAGCATCGGTCATTAATTAATTAATTTAGCAATAAAGCGCATCGTAGGCCATTCCAGCCCTTCGAGCCACACTGCCCCTGAAGCCCCACAACCTTTATTAACCCTTGTTTATGATGTCACATTTCTTTCTGAAGAAATGCAGGGGGTTGCCCAGTTATTACTTATCCCCTAAGCAACATTATATATTAAAATGATGATTGATACTTTATTATTCCTGCCCCATTACATTGTGGCACATACCTTTTAGCTGAACAAGGGAGAAGTGCACAGAAATATAAAATCCCAGGCCAGATAAGGAAATAGAATCTTTTGTATTCATGCCTGATAAACAATCAAATCAAGCTTCAGAGGATCAAATAGACTCTGATTAATGTCATCTCTATGTGGTGGTCTCCAACACAACTGGAATCGGGCTTGTCACCATATTAGCGAAGATTTTTATAACACAACGCCAGTGTTTTCCAGGTGAAGGAAGAAAATTCATAATGTTTCTGCTAGTTCCACTTTCACATCACTTCCAATCTTCTGCCAGTCTTCATAATTACACTGAGTGGCCACTTTCTCAGGTATCTCCTGTACCTGTTCAAGTGGCCACTGAGTGTATGTTCATGGTCTTCCGCCGCTGTAGCTCCTTCACTTCAAGGCTTGAAGTTCCTTGCATTCAGAGATGCTCTTCTGCACATCACTGTTGTAATGCATGGTTATTTGAGTTACTGTCACCTTCCTACCAGCTTGAACCAGTCTGACCGTCCTCCCATGACCGCCCTCATTAACCATTCTCAGTAAATGGTGCATGAAAATCCCAGTTCAGCAGTTTCTGAGATACTCAAACTACCTGCCAACAATCATTCCAAGGTCAAAGTCACATAGATTACATTTCTGTCCCATCCCGACATTTGGCCTGAACAACAAATGAACCTCTTGACCATGTCAGCATGCTTTTATGCATTGAGGTGCTACTACATGATTGGCTGATTCGATATTTGTATTACTGAGCAGGTGTACTGGTGTAGCTAATAAAGTAACCTCTAGGTGTATAATGTAAAAGTATATGGATAGGAAAGATTTAGAGGGATATTGGCCAAACTGGGGCAAATGAGACTAGCTTCGATGGACACCTTGGTTTGCACGGACAATTTGGGCAGAAGGTCCTGTTTTCGTGCTGTGTAACTCTAAGCACCATCTTGTTTTCTTATTTGTTTTAGAACCTCGGTCCAATCGCTTGAGGCTATGCAGTTCCAAAGCATGCAAACCTTTAGTTCCTTAAATCGTTCTGAAGTATCTTAATCTAGTTAACTGCCATTTTAATCTGGCAATTAATCTCATGACTCTGTACCTATTCCAAGGCATCAATCTCCTTTGCCAGGTGAGAAAACTAGACAGAGTATTCCAACTGAAGCCTCTCCAAAGTTCAGCACAAAGATGGCATTATTTCTTTCACTGGGGCCAGTCCTCTGAATGTAACCAAGCACCCTGTTCAATTTAGTAATATCTTCATGTCATTTGGTCGTGAACCTCTGGAGAATGATGTTAAATAAGTAATTACGAGATTCACACAGCGCACAAGCAGATATTTAATCCCTTCTGACTGGAGGCACCATTTCGCTTTGATCTATGAGGTGCATTCAGATGCTACTTAAGAACTAAACAATAGAACATTAATACTCAGATCAGTGCTCTAAAATGCCAAGAATTACATAACAGCCCATATTTAGCTCAGAAACTTGACAAGAAAATCAGATTTATCTGTATTGTAAATTATTCCTTTATTTCAACAATTTCTCCTGCGTTGAAAATACCATGAAATTTTAGTGCCTTAATGTCCAAGGTTGAATCACTGAGCAGTCTTTTGTTCTTTGAAATAAATATTTTCTTTGCCTCGTCCACCACAATAGGCGTGATTTCCCAGTGACCACCAATTTTAATTCAACTTTCTATTCCCATTTTGACACATTGACACCTGCCTTCTTCTACTGCCTCAATGAGGCTACCCTCAGGTTGGAGAAAGCACCTCATATTCTGTTGAGGTAGCCTCCAAACTGATGGCATGAACATTGATTTCTCTAATTTTCTGTAATTTCTCCTCCTTTCCCTTCTCTCTTTTCTCATTCCCCATTCTGGTTCCCCTCTGACTCCTTCTCTTCTCCTTAATTGCCCTTCACCTCCCTCTGTTGCCCCTTCTGTTTCCCTTTCCACAACAGTCCACTCTCCCCTCCCATCAAATTCCTTCTTCCTTAGCCCTTTATCTTTTCTACCTATCACTTACCAGCTTCTTACTTCATCTCCTCACCCACCCGCCCACTTTCCACCTCACCTGGCTTCTCTGTCAACTGCCTATTTGTACCCCACTCCACCTGATTATTCTGGCTTCTTCCTTCTTGCTTTCCAGTCCTGATGAATGAGGGATTTGGACTGAAATGTTGACTGTTTTTTCCTCTACATAGGTGCTTCCTGATCTGCCCAGTTCCTCCAGTATTTTGTGTTCTGGTCTGGATTTACAGCATCTGCAAAATGCCTTGTGTTTATATTTTCTTACCTTAATTCTTCTGATGATAACTTGAAAGCTTACCTAAGGAAACAAAAAAAATATTATTTTGATATGAATATTCAATGCTTTTGAAATAACTAACATTTTACCAAATTAAATGTTATTCTTCTGAAGTTAATGATGATAACACCATATTTGTAAGTGCCATTTCAAAGATGCACAGTGGTGCCTCTACTTTCTGAGATGTTTCTGCAGATTTAGCATGTCATTTAAAACTTTGACAGACTTCTGTAGATACACAGTGGAGAGTATCCTGGCTGGTTGCATGATGGCCTGTACTGGAAGCACCAATGCCAATGGAAGGAAAAGCCTACAAAAAGAAATGGACAGAGCTCATTCCATCACGGGAAAAACCCTCCCCACAACTGAGCACATCTACAAAGACTGCTGCCACAAGAAAGCAGCGTCCATCATCGAGGATGCCCACCATGCAGGCTTGCATTCTTCTGATTGCTGTCATCAGAAAGGAGGTACAGGAGCGTTAGGTCCCACACCAGCAGGTTCAGGAACAGTTCTTACCCTTCAACCATGAGGCTCCTGAACCAGCATGGACAACCTCATGCACATCAACACCATACTGATTCCACAACCTATGAACTTGCTCTCAAGAACTCTATAAACCATGTCCTCGGTACATATTACATTATTTATTTATGCAGTTTGTAGTTATATTTTTTCTATTTACACAGATCATCTTCTTTTGCTGATTAGTTGTCAGCCTTTCTGTGTAATTTTAATTCATTTTATTCTACTATGTATGCCTGAAGAGAATGAGTCTCAGGACATATGGTGACATATATGTACTTTGATAATAAATTTACTTTGAACTTTTGAACTTTGTGATAGGGACAGCTGAAGATGGCTTGGCCTGTGATTTTACTGTTACAGTTCCCAGGATCTACAACAGGTAAGAAGCTCTTAACACTTCATCTGACCCACTCACCTTAAAAACATAACAATCAGCCATTCCTCTATTCCCTTCCACCGCATGATTTAGAAAGGCAGTTTAGTGGAATGCCAAAAAGATTCTGCAGTATACGAAGTTTTGCACTTAGAAATGGAGAGAAAACACGAGCGTTAATTACATCCTGGATGGTTCTGGGTTAGCACTGGTTATTCTACACTTGGAGTATTGTGAGCAGTTTTGGGCCCTTTATCTAAGAAGGGATGTGCTGGCATTGCAGAGGGTCCAGAGAAGGTTCGCAGGAATAATCCCAAGAATGGAAGGGTTAATTAATGACAGTTTGATGGCTCTGGGCCTATATTCACTGGAGCTTAAAGAAAGATGTTGAGATGGATAATATATCAGCCTGATAGAATGGTGATGCAGACTCAATGTGCTGAATAGCCGAATTCTTCTATGTCTTATGGTCTGTATCGTTAAGGTTACATGGGACGTCCAGGGAGGAGTAACACTTCTGATAAAGGGACTTGTCAGGTCCATTTTGGGGCAGTTCTCTCACCTTTGGTTCCCCCTCCCCCCCCCCCCCCCCCCCCAGACATTCAACTCTCACCAGTAGCTCCAAGTACGTGTTTGTCTGCAACAGTAGCCACACCCCGGTACACCACTTTGACAGGTGGGCTAAACCAGGTGAGGGCAGCTGGTGGTCCTCATACGCCAGTACAACAGTTAAAAGTTCAAAGTCAGTTAAAACAGTTAAAAGTAAATTTACCAAAGTATATATGTGTCATGATATACTACCCTGAGATTGATTTTCTTGCAGGCATTCATATTAACTACAAAGAAACACAACGGAATCAATGAAAGACCACACACAACAAGACCAATAAATAACCAATGTGCAAAAGACAACAACGTCTGCAAATACAAAAATAAACCAAAATAATCCAACAATGCAATAAATATCAAGGACATGAAATGAAGAATCCTTGAAAGTGAGTCTATAGGTTGTGGGAACAGTTCAGTTCTGGAGTGTGTAAAGTTGAGTGAAGTTGTTCCCTCTGGCTCAAGATCCCGATGGTTGAGGGGTAATAACTGTTCCTGTACCTGTTAGTGTGAGTCCTGAGGCTCCTGTAACCCCTTCCTGATGGCAGCAATGTGAAGACAGCATGGCCAAGATGGTGGGGTTCCTTGATTTTGGATGGTGCTTTCCTGCAACAGCGCTCCTTGTGGAATCTCATGGGAATGCAGAGAGAGTGAAACATGGGATTACTGCAGTATTGATGTAAATGGGAGCTGGACGGTTGGCACAGGCTCAATGGGCTGAGGTTCCTGCTAATTCTGACAGCCCGATCAGGGGCAGGAGCAGACCACAGTGACGAAGTTTTTCACAGGTCGGCGACGCTTGTTTAAAAACACAGAAGGGACAAGTGGGCGGCTATTGTCGGGAGTAGGTCGGTGGTGAGAGTCAGGCTTTGGCTCAAAGGAGGCTTAGACTTGAAAGAGGTTCTGGTCTTGGGTAAGCTTCTATTAAAGGTTTCTTTTCTTTTCCCCTTCTCTTACTATACCTAGTGTAGCGAATTTCTGTTGTGTGTTCTTCATGCTGAATGTCGGAATCCTTGGAGACCCAGAGTCTCGCAGGGAATTATATCTGCATGAAGTGCATCTGGCTGCAGATCCTCGAAGACTGTGCTAAGGATCTGGAGCAGGAGCTGGATCACCTGTGGTTTTTACGGGAGAATGAAGAGACAATTGATCAGAATTACAGAGAAATAGTCACTCTGAAGTTGTAGCTGGGTTTCTATCAGGGGAAATTAAAATATGAATAACCAGTTAGTGCAGAGCACCCCTGTGCCATTCCTCTCGATAATAAGCATACTGTTTTGGATACTGTTGTGGGGGATGACCACGGGAGACCAGTTTACTGAGCATAGGTCTATAGTGCAGAAGGGAAAGAGGGAGAAAGGAGAACAGTAGTATAGGGGACTGTATAGTCCGAGAAACAGACAGGAAATTCTGTGGACTTGAGCGGAACTCTGAATGGCATATTGCCTTCCAGGTGCCAGGGTCAGGAATGTTTCGGATCGTGTCCACAACATTTTGGAGGGGGGGGGGTGGAGAGCAACCAGATATCGTGGTACATAACGGTACCAATACCACAGGAAGGAAAAGCAGCGAGGTCCTGGAAAGAGTATGTAGATAGCTAGGCAGAAAGCTGACAAGCAGGTCCTCCCAGATAGTAATTACTGGATTGCTGCCTATGCCACATGCCAATGAGGGTAGAAATGGGATGATCTGGCAGATAAATACGAGGCTGAGAAGCTGGTGCAGGAGGTAGGGCTTTATTTTCATGGATCATTGGGAACTTTGCTGGGGGAGGTATGACCTGTTCAAAAGTGACACATTGCACCTGAACCCGGGGGGGGGGGGGGAACCAATATTCTTGCAGGCAGTTTTGTTAGAGCTATTGTGGAAGGTTTAAGCTAATTTGGCAGGGGTGTGGGAACCAGAGTGAAAGGATTCAGGATAGGACGGATGATAAAAAAGAAAAAATAGCAAGCAGCCAGACTGTCAGGAAGGGTAGGCAGATGATAAGACATAATTGCAGCCATCAGGGTGAGTATCAGTGCATTGGGGATGCAGAAAGGGTTGCAAATACAGTGCACTAAGTATTTCAATGCACTGAGTACAAAAAATAAGGTGGATGATCTTGTTGCACTTTTACAGATTGTCAGGTATGATGTGACCATCACTCAATTGTGGCTGAAGAATGGTTCTAGTTGGGAGCTAAATGTCCAAGGTTACACATTGGATCAGAGGGATAAAAAGCTAGGCAGAAGGGATGTGAAGGCTCTGCTGGTAAAGAATGGCATCAAATCAGTAGAAAGATGTGACATAGGATCGGAAGATGTTGAATCCTTGTGGGATGAGTTAAGAAACTTCAAGGGTTAAAGGACCCTAATGACAGCTACATACAAGCCTCCCAACAGTAGTTGGGATGTGGACCATGGATTACAACAGGAAATAAGAAAGGGTGTCAATGGGGCTTTGTTATGACGGCCATGGGAGACTTCAACATGCAGGTCAATTGGGAAAATCAGGTTGGTAATGGATCTCAATAGAGTTAGTTTGTTCAATGCCTATGAGATGGCTTTTTAGAACAGTTTATTGTTGAGCCTACTGGGGATCAGTTATCCTGGATTGGGAGTTCTGTAATGAACCAGAGGTGAATAGGAAGCTTAAGGTAAACGAACCATTAAGAGTCAGTGATCGCAATATGATTGAGTTCAACTTGAAATGTGATAGGGAGAAAATAAAGTCTGAATTAGCAGTATATCAGTGGAGTAGAGGAAATTATAGTGGTATGAGTGAGGAGCTGGCCAAAGTAAATTGGAAAGCGATGCTGGCAGGGATGAACAGCCTAAAGGTTAACTTGCAGGTAAAGTCAGTGGTGAGGAAAGAAAATGCAATGTTAACATTCATTTCAAGCAGTCTGTAAGTCAAGAGCAATGGTGTAATGCTGAGGCTTTATTAGGCACCGGTGAGGCCTCACGTTGAGTATTGCTAACAGTTTTATGCTCCTCATCTAAGAACAGATGTGCTGGCATTAGACAGGGTTCAAAGGAGGTTCACAAGGATGATTCAGGGAATGAAAGGGTTATCATATGAGGAATGTTTAATAGCTCTGGGTCTGTGCTCACTGGAATTTAGAAGGATGTGTGTGTGGTGGGGGGGTTGTTCTCATTGAAACCTTTTGAATGTTGAATGGCCTAGAGAGAGCAGATGTGGAAAGGATGTTTCCCATGGTGGGGTATTCTAGGATAAGAGGGCACAGCCTCAGGATATTGGGGTGTCCATTTAAAACAGAGATGCGGAAAAATTTCTTTAGCCGGAAGGTGATGAATTTGTGAAATTTATTACCACAGGCAGCTACAGAGGCCAGGTTGTTGGGTATATTTAAGGCAGAACTTGATAGGTTCTTCATTGGACATGGCATAAAAGGTTATGGGGAGAAGTCCAGGGAATGGGGTTGAGGAGGGGAAAAAGGATCAACCATGTATGAATGGAGGAGCAGACTCAGTGGGCTAAATCGCCTAATCTGTTTTATGGTTTTATGGCCTAATAATCCCATGATTCATTTCTCATTAAGAATCATTGTTTTCCACCATTGACCTGTGGGGAATGACACCTTGGAAAGTTGCTGCATCAAGTGAAGATTTTGCATTTATGTAGGAGACATGAGAGACTGCAGATGGTGGAATGTGGAGCAACAGACACTCTGTTGAAAGAATTCAGTGAGTTGAGCAGCATCAGTGTGAAGAAAGGAACTGTCAACAATTTGGACCGAAACCCTGCATGAGGACTCTGTCTTTACAAGTTTACAGAGTGTAGAGCTACTATTATACAATCATCAGCTTCTTGATTTAACCTGCATAAACCTGAAAATTTGAACACGGGATATAGAAGAGGGAACATACAACATAGAGCATAGGACAGAACAGCCCAGTACAGGCGTTTGGCCTACTATATTGTCTTGACCTTTTAACCTATTCCAAGATCAATCTAATACTTCCCTCCCATATAGCCCTCTCTTTTATTTTCATCTCTTTGCACCTCAGTTTTTGTATTTTCTCTCCATTTAGAAAATAGTCAACCCTTTCATTTTTCCTACCAAAGTTCATGCCCAGACACTTCCTGACATTTTATTCCATCTGCCATTCCTTTGCTCATTC
The DNA here is from genome assembly GCF_030144855.1 of Hypanus sabinus. NCBI lineage: Eukaryota > Metazoa > Chordata > Chondrichthyes > Myliobatiformes > Dasyatidae > Hypanus > Hypanus sabinus. The sequence goes on from NC_082718.1 coordinate 24,035,065, forward strand.
TTCTAATCTGTCTTTCTGTAGCCTCTCTACTTCCCCAAAGCTACTTGCCCTTCCACCTATCTTCGTGTCATCCTCAAATTGTGCAACAAAGCCATAAATTCCATCTTCCAAATCATTGATATATAATGTAAAAGAATCTGCCCCAACACAGACACTTGTGACTTGTGTCACAGGCAGCAAACCAGAGAAAGCTCCCCTTATTCTCACTCTTTGCCTCCTGCCAATCAGCCATTGCTTTATCCATGCTAGAATCTTTCCTGTAATACTATCGGCTCATAGCTTGTTAAGCAGCCTCATGTGTGGCACCTTGACAAAGGCCTTCTGAAAATCCAAGTACACAACATCAAGTGGTTCTCCTTTGTCTATCTTGCTTGTTATTTCCTCAAAGAATTCCAAAAGATTTGTCAGGCAAGATTTTCCGTTGAGGAAACCATGCTGATTATGGCCTATCTTATCATGCGTCTCCAAGTACCCTGAAACTACATCCTTAAAATTGACTCCAACATCTTCCTAACTCTTGGTATCCTCTTTAAAATTATTGGATAGCTTATTCCATCTTTACCTTCTTAATGATTTTTAGGTACCTTCTGTTTGTTTTTAAAACCTTCCCAATCCTCTAACTCCCACTAAATTTTGCTCTGTTATATCCCTCTCTTTGACTTTGAGAGGCCTGATGAAGGGTCTCTGCCCGAAACGTCGACTATACTTCTTCCTATAGATGTTGCCTGACCTGCTGTGTTCCACCAGCATTTTGTGTGTGTTGCTTTGACTTTTTTGTTTTCTTTGACTTCTCTTGTTAGACACACTTGTGTCATCTTGCCTTTAGAAGATTTCTTCTTCTTTGGGATGTATCTATCCTGTGCCTTCCAACTTGTTTCCAGAAAGTCCTGCCATTGTTGCACTGTCGTCATCCCTGCCAGTGTCCTTTTCTAATCACTTCTGGCCAACTCTTCTCTCATGCCCCTGTAGTTCTCTTTACTCCACTGTAATAATGATATACCTGACTTCAGCCTCTCCTGAAATTTCAGGGTGAATTCGATCATATTATGATCATTTGCCCTTCAGGGTTCTTTTATCTTAAGCTGTCTAATCAATCCTGGTTCATCGCACAACACTGAATCCGGAATAGCTGATCCTCAACCATGAACTGCTCTAAAAAGCCATCTTGTAGGCATTGTAGAAATACTCCCTCTTGAAATCCAGCACAATATGATTTTTTCCCAATCTACCCACATATTGAAATCCTTCATGACTACTGTAACATCGCCCTTTTGGCTTGCATTTTCTATCATTCATTGTAATCTGTAGATCACATTCTTACTACTGTTTAGGGGTCTGTATATAACTCCCAACAGGTTCTTTTTACCCTTTCAGTTCCATAGTTCAATCCATAATGATGCAACACCTTCCGAGGCTACGTCACCATTTACTAATGATTTGATTTCATTTTTTACCAATAGAGCAACGTCACCTCCTCTGCCTTCCTGCCTGTCCTTTCAATGTATGTTCGTGGACATTAAGCTCCCAGTTATAATTTTCTTCCAGCCATGATTCAGTGATGTTTACAAAACCATACATGCCGACCTGTAACTGTGCTACGTTCATTGACCTTATTCTGTATACTGCGCACATTGAAATATAATACTTTCAGTCCTGTATTCACCCTTTTCAATTTTGTCAGCCTTTTATGTTGCAACTCATCTTGTTGACTGCAATTTTGCCCTATCATCAGTCTCTCCTTGCTAGAAATCTCACTACACATAGATTTTGTTTGTAAACCAGCTACCTAATCTACAGCACTATCACTCCAGTTCCCATCTTCCTGCCAAGTTCACTTAAACCCTCCCAAACAACTCTGGGCAACCTGCCTGCAAGGATATTGGACCCCCTTGGCAACACACATAAAATGCTGGAGGAACTCAGTAGGCCAGGCAGCAACTAGGAAAAGAGCACAGTCAATGTTTTGGGCCAAAATCATTTGGCAGGACTGGAGAAAAAATGCTGAGGAGCAGATTTAAAAGGTGGGGGGAGGGGCGACAGAAACACAAGGTGATAGGTGAAAGCTGAAGGGAGAGGGATGAAGTAAAGGGTTAGGAAGTAAATTGGTGAAAGAGACAGAAAGCCATGGAAGAAATAAAATGGGGAGGGAGCACCAGAGGGAGGCAGTGGGTGGGAGGGAGATAAAGTGAGAGAGGGAAAAGGGATGGGAGATTGTGAAGGTAGGGCATTACCAAAGTTCAAGAAATTGATGTTCATTCCATCAGGTTGGAGGCTACTCAGACAGAATATAAGGTGTTAATCCTCCAACGTAAGTGTGGCCTTATCACGACAGTGGAGAAGGCAGGCCATGGATAGACATATTAGAATGGGAATGCGAAGCAGAATTAAAATGGGTGGCCAGTGGGAGATCCCGTATTTTCTGGTGCACAAAGCGTAAGTGCTTGCAAAGCGGTCTCCCAATCAACATTGGGTCTCACTTATATACAGGAGACCACATCGGGAGCACTGGACACAGTAGATGACCACAACAGCCTCACAGGTGAAGTCTTGCCTACCTGGAAGGACTGTTTATGGCCCTGAATAGTAGTGGGGGAGGAAGTGTAGGGGTAGGTGTAGCACTTGTTCCACTTGCAAGGATGAGTGCCAGGAGGGAGATCAGCGGGGAGAGACGAATGGACAAGGGAGTCACTTGGTAAATTTTCAATCCAGAGATCCCTGTGGAAAGCAGAAAGTAGTGTGGGGGAGGGAAAGATGTGCTAGGTGGTGGGATGCCGCTGGAGATGGTAGAAGCCCCAGAGAATTATGTGCTGTATATGGAGGCTGGTGCAGTGGTAGATGAGAAGAGGAACCCTATCCTGGAGGATGAGGTAAGAGTCAGACAAGTGTGAAATGGAAGAGATATGGCTGAGGGCAGCGTTGATGGTGGAGGAAGGGAAGCCCTTTCTTTGAAAAAGGAGGACATCTCCTTCATTCCAGAATGAAAACCTTGTCCTGAGACCAGATTTGGCAGAGACGGACCTGCACAATGCTGAACTCATCAACTTTATCAACTTTGCCTTCCACCCTGCCCTCAAAGTTACCTGTCCATTTCTGAAAACCTCCCTTCCCTTTCTCAATCTCACTGTTTATCTCCAGAGACAGTTTATCCACCGATGTCTATTATAAACCCACGGACTCTCACAGCTACTTGCACTATACCCCTTCCTACCCTGTTACTTGTAAAAGCGCCATCCTCTTCTCTCAGTTCCTTCGTCTCTGCTGCAACAGGATGGGCTTCAGCTTGAAACACCGACTCTCTTCCATAGATGCTGCCCGGCCTGCTGAGTTGCTCCAGCATTTGTGCGTGTTGCTGGGATTTCCAGCATCCGCAGATTTTCCCTTGTTTGTGGTTGGACCTCCTCGCATTCAGGTGTAACCCATCCTTTTGTATAAGTCAGACCTTCCCCAGAAGAGATCCCATTGATCCATAAATCAGAACTTCTGCCCTCTGCACCAGTTCCTCAGCCATGCATTCACCTGCCAAATCATTTTATTCTTACCCTCACCGGCAGGTGGCACAGGCAGCAATCCAGCGATTACTACCCTGGAGGTTGTTTCTCAACTCTCTACCTAGCTCCCTTAAATCTCTCTTCAAGACCTCCTCACCTTGTCTGCCAACGTCATTGGTGCCAATATATACCAAGACATCCGGCTGCTCACCCTCGCTGTTGACACTGCCATGAACCCTCATCATAGATCATTTCAACTGATGGGGCAAAATCAGGTGGATACCTAAATCTTGAACTACTGCTGTTCTTGAAAGCTATTTCTTGACCAATATAATCACCAAATAAGGACAGTCATATATTTACGCTTGTTGCTGCTTGCTGGGAGAATGGTAAACAAATATTTTAGTCGCTGGGTTAATATTGCATTATTTCAGAGAAGAATGTGTAATGCAATATCAATCCCCTTTTAATGTAGTGAGCAAGTCACTGCACGAGAGGTCATTTTTAATCCGCTGGATCACACAAATCTGCAATAGGATATTATTGAAAAGGTACAAACTCTGCATTGCACTCTTGTACTGAAACTAATGATAAAACAATTAAATCTATCCCAAACTGCGGCATCTATCTTCACCAGTATCGCACTTCTAACCCTGAAGTGTGCTTCTGATTAAAACAGATACACAATGGGAAAAGCCACAATGAGAAAAACATACTTAAAGTCAACATGCCCAAAAGTTCATTCCCAGTCACTAATACTAAGCATGTATACTAAACATAGTCAGTGGCTACTTTATTATGTATATTCTGGTGGTTATTTGAGTTACTGTTGCATTTCTAACAAGGTGAACCAGTCTGGCCATTCTCCTCTGACCCCTCTCATTAACAAGGCATTTTCACCCATTCACTGTGGATATTATCTTTGTGTTTCACACCATTCCCTATAAACCCTAGAGACTGTGAAAATCCCAGATCAGCATTTTCTGGCACTTATAATCATCCCATGGTTAAATTCACTGAGATCACATTTCTTCCCAATTCTGATGTTTTGCCTGAATAGCACCTGAACCTCTTGACCATGTCTGCACGCTTTTATGCATTGAGTTGCTGTCACGATTGATTGATCGGATATTTGCTTTAACAAGCATATGTTCAGGGATACCTAAAAAAGTGGCCACTGAGTGTATATTATAAATGTATAAATGGACTCTTGCTTCTTTTAGTTAAGTGGAGAATCCTAATGAAGCATGAAGTATTTTTGCTCCACAAATTAGCACTTTGCTGATGTTAGCTGTATTAACATGATGAGCGCTCATTAACTCGTTGAGGAAGCAGGAAATGCTGCTATTTCCATCAGTTCAGACTAAAGCGGGAATGCGTGCCTGGGCTATGATCTAAACTAAACATCGACACAGATACAACATATTGCCCCACCCAGCCTTCATCACTTGATGACCTCCCCCCCCCCCCCTTATGGGAAGTGACTGTGTAGACAATAGGTAATCAGACTCAGCTAAAGCTGAATACACCCTCAAGATGTTTCTTCAGTCTTTTCAAAGCTGATTAAGCAGTGCAGATGGCGTAGGGGTTGTTTTCTGATGAATTACATGGGTGTGATTTACAGTGAAATTGGCCAAGGCTGATCTGTCAATCAACATTGCCAAAATAGACCAACAGATTGCTGATTTGTGTGCTTGTGAGACTTTACTTTGCACAATTTCCCCAAAATTACAATTACTAATAATGTTCAGAACTACAATTGGCTTTAGAATGTCCTAAGAGGGAAATGGAGGTACGGTAGGGTAGTGTTAAGCACAATCGCTTTATGGTCTAGAGTTCACTGATCAGGTTTTGATTCCCTCCTTTGTCTGTAAGGAGTTTGTGCATTCTTCCCGTGGCCTTGTTGGTTTTGTCTGGGTGCCCCAGTTTCCTCCCACATACTGACTAGATACAGTTAGTGTAATGTATGGATCTATTTCTCTTAGAGTAATGACTCCCCTTCACACTATTCACAGACTGATAACATCTATGCGCATTGATTGACCTGTCTGCACAAATGCATTGAACAGTGCTCTCTGCCTCTCTTTCTGCAATATGAATACACCAGGTAAACCTCATCTTCTGTGCGCTTTTTTAATTTATTGCTATGTTGAATGTCAGCGAATATCAACATTGGCAGTTAAGGGATGACAGACTTCGGCAGAGAGAGAGAGAGAGAGAGAGAGTGAGAGGAAGGAGTTAAACAGTACAGAGAAGACTGCCAAGGACATGAACTAAGGGATGTGTGAATAACAGTGCACAGTACACATTGAAAGACACACTACTAACAAAGTTATAGTTAAAATAACATGATGATGGCCTTAGTTGGGAAAGCTGACAAATTTGATAGCGCTACTGAAGACATGGAATTGTACATCAAAAGGATTGAACTGGATTGTAATGCGAACAAAGTGGATGAGGAAAAGAAAGTCTCCACGCTTCTTAGTTTGAAGGGTGCTTAAATATATAGGCTTTTATACAGTTTAGTAACTCCTGAAAAGCCAGCAAGCAAGTTCAACAAAATTGTTGCCCCAAATGTTGGTAATAGCTGAGAATTCATATTTTACAAAAGGAACCAGTCAAAGGATGAAAGCATTTCTGAATATATTGCAGAAATGTGCAAACTTTCCAAATACTGTGACTTCAGAGATGGACTTTCCGAGGCATGAAGTGGCAGGCTTGAATGCATTGTCAATGAACTCAAAAGGAGCTGGCTACTTCAAGAAAGAGACCTCTCCTTAGAATGGGCATTGACCATTGCAATATTATTTTGAAAAAGAAAATTGTACAGAAAAAGTTTGCATTAAGTGTTACAAAGTCATATAGAGAGAGTGTGCAAGCAGGCAAAAAAAGCACAACCAGAGAAAAAAACACAGTGAAAAGTTTCAAACACAAAACTAAGCAAATGCATAAAATGACCCGAATACGAAACAGAATCAGACAACAGAGTCTGACAAAGGTGAGTTGTCCTATGTAGAACTGCTTAGCCGTACTGAACCAGATCACAAAATCACATGGATCACAATAAAGTTAGATATGGCCCTTGTGGCTAAAAGGATCAGGGGATATGGAGAGAAAGCAGGTACAGGGTTCTGAGTTGGATGATCAGCCATGATCATACTGAATGGCGGTGCAGGCTCGAAGGGCCGAATGGCCTACTCCTGCACCTATTTTCTATGTTTCTATGTTTCTAAATGTGTCTGGTATAAAACTGAAAATGGAGCTGGATACAGGGCCAGCTTTATCTATGCTGTAATATCAGAGGCTGTTTTCTTTGCTACCATTAGAAAAGACCCCACTGATGTTAAAGACCTCAACCAGTGAAAATGTATCTCCAAATTGCAAAGTGAAAGTGAATGTGATGTATGGAGGCCAACCACAGCAGTTAGACCTTTATGTATTGAAAAGCGGAGGACCAGCACTTTTTGGATTTGAATGGTTGAGCAAAATCAAACCAGACTGGTGCACAATCTAAGATCCCAATGTATCATCAACAGGCAAATGGTAGAACTATCTACAGGGGCACAATTGAAAGAAACCTGACTGGCTGCCTGGTATGTGAACTGTACCTCCCTTAATTGCAGGATTCTGTAGAGAGTGGTGTGGACTGCCCAGCGCATCTGTAGTTGTAAACTTCCCATAATTCAGGACATTTACAAAGACAGGAAAGAATAAAGGGCCATAGGATCATTGGGGACACAAGTCACCCCAATCACAATCTATTGCAGCTGCTACCATCTATAAAAGCCAGGACCAACAGGCCATCAGACTAATTAACTCACACTGATTTGAGTGTATTTCTATGTTACATTGACTGTTCTATTTATTATAAATTACTATGATTGCACACTTAGACGGAGACATAACAAAGAATTTTACTCCTCATGTATGCCAATGATGTAAGAAATAAAGTCAATTCAATTCATTTGATCAGAGACTGTCACAGCTGCTTAGTCGTAATGAGAAGGTGTTTGAGGAGGGTATTGAAAAACTTAAAGGCATGAATGCCATAATTGAAATGAATGAAGCAACAACACCAAGATTCCATAAAACAAGTCCAGCACCTTACACACTACGTCCTAAAGTGGATGTTGAACTTCAGAACTTGGAGGTACCTGGCATTCTTTCCAAGGTTGAGTGGAGAGATTGGGCCATGCCCATTGTCCTGCTGATCAGGAAAAGGAAGGCTGGAGCTATTTGCAGATATGGAGACTTCAAAGTAAGCATCAACCCAGTGCTGCGTACCATGAGGTATGCCTGCCATGAACAGAAGACATTTGTATCTTTGGCAGGTGGGGAGAGGTTTTCAAAGATTGACTTTTCACAAGCCTATCTGCAAATGGAAATTGAGCAGTCAAGCAGCAAGTATCTCACAATCAACACCCACAAGGGATTGTTCCAGTTTAATCATTATGTCTTTGACATCACTTCAGCTCCAGCAATTTAGCAAAGATCAATTGACCAAATGCTCCAAGATATCCCAGGATCACAAGGTTACCTTGATGACATCATCATGACTGGCAAGACTAATGAAGAGCTCCTTCAGAACTTTGGTAAAGTGCTTACCAGGCTGAGTGAGTATGGTCTGTGTGTAAAGAGAGACAAAAGTGAGTTTTCAAGAATGAAATCTCATATTGAGAACATGCCATTGACAAGCAGGGCTTACATAAGTCACAAGAGATGATTGAGCAGGGCTACAGGCATCCAAACTGGAAAATGTGTCACAACTCAGGTCATACTTAGGCTTTGTAAATTACTACCACTGGTTTCTCCCAAATGTTGCTATCGTGCCGCACCCATTGAATGCACCATTGCAGACAGAAGCAAAGTGGGAATGGTCAGAAAGATGTGAAAGAGCATTAAAAAAAAGAGACTAATAACATGAGATGAACTGCTCACCCATCATGACCCATCTCTGCCCTTCAGATTGGCATGCAATGTGGCCCCTTATGGCTTTGGAGCTGTTTAGTCACACATTATGAAAGATGGGTCTAAGCCCGGTTGCATTTGCGTCAAGATCACTGTCAAGCACAGAATGCAACTATGCACAGATCAAGCGAGAGGTTCTTAGTCTGGTTTGAATAAAGAAGTTCTGCCACTTCATCCATGGATAGAAGTTTACTCTTGTGACAGACCACCAGCCCCTTGTGTCCATTTTCAATCCCAGGAAGGATATTCCAGTGATGACTGCTATCTGGTTACAACACTGGGCACTGTTCCTAGGAGCCCACTCTTATGAGTTCAAGGGTACCAAACAGCACAGCAATGTTGATGACTTGTCATGTTTTCCACTGTTGGCAAGTGAAGAAGAAAAGTTTTCATACTGTGACCCAGCAGAAGTGTTTCACACAGCATTGGTGGACCAGTTGTTGGTAACAAATTCTGAAATACAAAAAGAAACAAGGAATGACCTGACATTGTCAAAAGTCGATGACATCACCAAGCAAGGATGGCCAGTTCATGGTAACTCTATGTTTCCAGAGCTCCCAGTGAGGTGAGACCAAATGTCTGTGTGTCAAAGAATGCTGATGTGTGGATCTTGTGCCGTGGTTCCCTCTAAACTGCACACCAGACTGCTAGACAATCTGCATGAAGGACACCTGGGTACAGTCAAAATGAAGCTGACCAGGAATAGATAAACAGATTGAAGACTTGACCAAGAGCTGTTTGGGATGCCAAAAAGTTCAAAATGAACCTTCATGGGCACCATTACACCCATGTGAGTGGCTGTCTTCACTATGGCAAAGAGTACACTTTAACTTCGCTGGGCCATTAATGGATTCCATGTTTCTGATTACTGTGGATGCTCATTCAAAGTGGCTGGAGGTCATACCAATGAAGTCAACCACCTCAGAAAAGACTGTTTCCACTCTGAGGTCTATCTCCTTCAGAAATAGCTTAGTTGAACAAATTGTCAGTGACAGCAGACCGCAATACATGTCAGAAGAGTTCAGACTACTCGAAAAAAAAAGGTATAAAGCATTTCAAGTCAGCTCCTCACCACCCAGCAATGAAAGGGTTAACTAAAAGGATTATCCAAACCTTCAAGAAGTCCATCAAAGATATGGACGAGGAATACATTTCTCTACAGCACAAGGTGGACAATTTCCTTTTTGGTATCAGAACTCTGTTCATGCGACAACAAATCTAACACCTGCAATGCTGTTCATGAGCAGGAATCTGAGATCTCCTGAAACCAGACCACGGAGGGAAGTGCAGAATAGTCATTTCAGCCAGTTGCCAAGTGAGTCAGCAAGGAGCTTCATGATTGGACAGGAAGTCCTACCATGTGATTACCAAGAAGGCAACTCAGTGCCTGGTAGGGTAACTACAAGAAATGGACCATTGATGTACACAGTAGATGTTGGAGATCAGACATAGAGAAAGGATGTATATTTGAAAATGGGTTGTTAAAGGGAAGCTGAATGTTTTGTACATATATAGTTTTATGATACATTAATCTAAAGGGGAGAAAGTGTAATGTGTGGATCTATTTCTTTTAGAACAATGACTCCCCTTAGCACTACCCATGGACTGATAACTTACCTATGTGCATTGATCAGTTCTCTCTCTCTCTCTCTCTCTCTCCCTCCCTCCCTCCCTCCCTTCCTCCCTCCCTACAATGTGAATACACCAGTTGAACCTCATCTCCCATGTGCACGCTTTTATGTTAATAGAAATGCAGTCATACGGACACAACAGTTAGTGTCTGGGTTAGTGAGCTGTTGGCATGCGACGTTTGTGGGCTTCCCTCAGCATTGTCTTTGGATTGTACTGGTTGTTGATGCAAAATGACACATTTCATTGTACATGTGGCAAATAAAGCTAATTTTTAATCTTTATTTTCCAAGTCTACAATACGTCAAGTGTGCAGCTAGTTATGATATGGTTTTTTATTTTTCATTGTAACTGATAGTAATTTAAAAATATGTTTTGCACTGTACTGCTGCCACAAAACAACAAATTTCACAGCACACATCAGTGATAATAAGCCTGTTGCTGATTCTGATTTACGAAAGTCATAGGGAGAAGTTTCAGTTTATGGAGCTGGTCCATTGAAGACACTGCTAACCTTCACCAGATCAGAGTCCTGTCCCTACCATCTGGTTATCATCAGAGGGAACAGTGTCTCAGTTAAAACAAGTTGAGAATGTTAAGCCTTCCCCACCGACCTGATATTGTGTGACAGAGTGATCATTTCCATGGCCTTGCATGAGGTGACTATCTGAAGTCAGAATAAATCAGCCATGTTAGTTCCAGTGCAGTCTCTAACTTTGATAAGAAGCACACTATAGCTCTTGGGGTGTGAATGATTGATGTTTTATCCTTAGAAGAGTGATATTTAGTCTTTTGAATGTGTAAAAAAAAGCAGAGGCTTTCGCAATACTTTCTCTCAACTGGGAATTGTAAATTTGCTTTCCTGGAATTTTGTATTTTTAGGCTGCAATGGCATTGGTGTATGTATGAGGTTCTCACCATGGAAGTACACTTCATTGTGAGGATATCATTCTGTGATGAATTGGTATCAGTATTGGTTTATTAATCTCACATACACTGAGGTACAGTGAAAAACTTGCCTTGTTCATCCAGATCAAATCATTGCATATTGTGCATTGAGGTAGTACAAGGTAAAACAATATCAGAGCGCAGAATAAAGTGTAACAGCTACAGAGAAAGTGCAGTGCAGGTAAACGATAAATTGTAGGATCATACTGAGTGAGATTGTATTGATATTTGTTTATTTATGTCACATGTACAATGAAAATCTTGTCTTGCATACTGTTCATACAGTTCAATTAATCGGACAGTGCATTAAGGCAATACAAAGTAAAACAATAACAGAATGCAGGAAAAAAGTGTACCATTCTGTGATTTTACTGAACACTGAGTCATAGTGTAGGAAGATGTTCGTGTGTGAGGATTTCACTGTGCAAGGGAAAATTCGTGTGGAGATTCTGCCTGGTGAAGCTCTCACTACAAGGGAGAATCTCAGTGTTTGAGGGCTCCACTAAGTGAAGATTTAAATTCCTGAGGATTAAAGTATATGAAGATTTCAATGATTAATAATATCACTGTAAGAGAGGATCTCCATATGAAAATTTCATCCTGTGAAAATGTCGGTGTGAGATGATCTTGGTGTGAAGATTTCAATTTGCGAAAATCTCACTATTCGAGAGGATCTCAGTGTATGAGGATTTCATCATTTGAAGGTTTCAGTGTGCAACGTCCTCACTGTTCATTACTGTGTAGTCTGCAAGGGTAAGAGCTGGGAAGTATCTTACGAGAATTTCAATGTAGAGAAAGTCAAATACGGCAGATGCTGGACATCTGAATTAAAATAAATCAATGTTGGAAAACCACAAAGTGTCAAGGCAGCATCTAAAGCAAAATAAACAAAGATTTCATATTTCGGGTCAATGACATTTTGTTATTCTGGAAGTTGATACAGTATAATACCAACAACCAACACCCAGTGCTTATTGACTCATGCTGGCTTCCATTCAAGAACACCTCAGTCTTTAAATTTTCATCGCCTCTTTCTCAGCAAATGCCTCCTCACTCCACCAACATGTTTCCAAATATGGCCACTTTGTAATCTCCAAATATGTTTACACAAAAAACTGGCAGACATGGCCTCGGTTACCAAGAGCAAAAGCTCAGTATTCACCACCCCAACCCTTCCACTTAATCCTCCCTATGGCTATCTTCTCTTTTAAGAGAAACAAAAAGTCATAGAGCACTATAGCATAGAAAAAAGACACTTAGCCCCACTACTCCATGCTGAACTGTTATTCTACTTAGACCCATCGATCTGCACCTGGACCATTGCCACGTACCCCTCCCACCCATGTATCTATCCGAACTTCTTTTAAATGTTGCATTTGGACCCACATTCACCACTCCTGCTGGCAGCTTGTTCCACACTTGAACTAGCCTCTGAGTGAAGAAGTTTCCTCCTAAATATTTCAGCTTTCACAATTAACCTATGATCCCTTTGTTTTAGTCTTAGCCTGCTTGCATTGCCCAATCTGTAACCCTCATAATTTTGCACACCACTATCAAATCTCCCTTCATTCTCTTATGCTCCAGGGACCAAAGCCTTTCCCTGTAACTCTGGTCCTTAGAGGAAATCACTTCAGAATATCGTTCAATTAGTTCCAAGTGTACAACGGTCCTTACACACGAGGAGTACTGCTGAATAACTTCACTCACCTCAACACTGAACTGACTCCTCAACCTATGGACTCAGTTCCAAGGATTCTACAATTCATGTTCTCAGTATTATTTATTATCAGTATTTGTTTATTTTTGCATTTGCACAGTTTGACTTCCTTTGCACACTGCTTGTTTGTCTGTCTTTGTGAGTTTTTCACTGAGTCTACTGTATTTCACTATTCTGCTGTGAATGTCTACAAGTCAATGAATCTCAGGGTTGTAAATGGTGATGTATATGTACATAGTTTGATAATAAATTTATCTCGAACTTTGAACTTTAATGAGTTCAGAAAGATTTATTATCGAAGTACCTATACTGTATGTAACTCTGTACCCTGCGATTCATTTTCTTGTAGGTATTTATAGCAGAACAAAGACATACAGTAGATGAAAAATATACACAAAGACTAACAAACAACCAGTGTGCAAAAGAAGACAAACTGTGCAAATATTAAATAAATAAATAGGGAACTAATGAAATAAATAAATCAAAATTAGAATCAGAATCAGGTTTAATATCACTGGCACAAATTGTGAAATTTGTTAACTTAGTGGCAGCAGTACAGTGCAATACATGAAAATAGATAGAAAAAAATAAATCATATTTTCATTAAGTAGTTAGATTAAAAATAGTGCAAAAACAGAAATAATACAAAAATTTAAAACGTGAGATAGTGTTCATGGGTTCAATGTCCATTTAGGAATCATAGGACAGATGGGAAGAAGCTGTTCCTGAATTGCTGGATGTGTGCCTTCAGGTTTCTGTACCTCCTTTCTGGTGGTATCTATAAGAAGAGGTCATTTTCTGGGTGATGGGAGTCTTTAATAATGGATGCCACCTTTCTGAGGCATCGCTCCTTGAGATGTATGGCAGTTTCTTTCAATCTTGTGCAGTAACCCCCTTCCCCTGTACCAGACAACGATGCTGCCTGTCAGAATGTTCTCCATGCTGTATCTGTAGAAGTTTTCGAGTACTTTAGGTGACAAACCAAACCTCCTCAAATAAATAAGTAGGTAAGTAATTAAATAATACTGAGAACATGAGTTGTAGAGTCCCTGAAAGTGAGTCCACTTCTGGATTCACTTGTCAAGTGAAGGTTGGAGCTGATTCAGTGGTCCTGCTGGAGGTGAGTGCAGTTATCTACGCTGGTTCAGGAGCCTGATTGTTGAAAGATGATAACTGCTCCTGAACCTGTTGATGTGGGTCTTAAGGTTACTGTACCTTTTGCCTAATGGCAACAGTAAGAGTGTGGTCTGGGTAGTAGCAATCACCGATGATGGACTGTAGCAGATCTGGTTAAGAACTACTCCAACGGAAGGTCCCTATCAACTGAGTGTTTTACATAACTTTAAGGAGCGGTCTTATAGATCTCCTAGTGTGGCTGGTGCATAGGAATCAATTTTAACTTCAGTGATACCATCCACTAGCAAATGTCCTGCTCCAGAAGTGACCATGGGAATTGGAAAACAGAGCACTTTAAAAATGGCATCTGGTGCAATAGGTCAAGTTATGCTTAAGGGATATATCTCTTTGCAATACAAAGTGTGATCATTAGATCTTTGAGTTTCCATTCACGGCAAACACAATTTTAGCACAGCGCGGGGACAAAGAGATTAGCTTTATTTGTCATGTGTACATTAAAACATAGAGTGAAATATGTCTTTTGTGTCAATGATCAACACAGTCTGAGGCTGTGCTGGGAGTGGCCCACATGCATCAGGCACCAACATCGTATACCCACAATTTACTAACCTCGACATCTTTTAAAATGTAGGGGGAAATCGGAGCACCCAGAGGAAATCCACGTGACCATGGGGAGAATGTACAAACTTACGAACAGCAGTGGGAATTGATTGTGGATGCAATAGTATTACGTTAACAGTGATACCCATTGAAAGTGGTATTGCAACCACTTTGAGCGCAGAAGATAAAGTATTGTGGCATAAATCAATCGTCTCTAACACCCATTCTTTTCTACCTACACGCGCATACACACACACACACACACACACACACACACACTTTCGTCTGCTAAGCATTCAATCTGGGGGTCAAAGTTACTGCACATTACAGAACTCTGTAGTGAAGGAAGAAGTAACGACCTGTAACCACACTTCAGAATAATAAAAAAAATTTGTCTTATGGTTTACTAACAAAAAAAAATGAGAATGGCAAGTGGGTTCCTTCCCATTAATGCAGCAGTCAATCAAAGTACAAATGCCTAGAGATTCCAGCTGGAACTTTTATTTTCTCTAAAATTTTATCTGTGTTTCAGCTGCCAGGTTTTAAAACCTGCTCACAGCCTGCCTTTTACATATGGGTCTCAGCAGCATCAAAAGCAGGCAATCAGGTCTAAATCGCCATGCATAATGCCACTCAACCTTGGGCCTGCATTAAAATTTTCAGGGACTCAATTTGTGATAGCGATCGTTCCTATTAAAAAAGCAAAATGTAAGATAGTTTTTTTTTATATATAAATCTCTGGGTGTAATGGAATCGTTAATAAGCATAGGCTGATGTGATTTCTCACTGCAAATCCTGCAGAGGGTTCGGAAGTGGGGAAAGTAGTGTTTGTGAGCCAGTACTGTCTTCAGGCTGCTTCTGTGAGATACAGGGAAGCAACTGATAAGGAAGGCATCAGAAGGCCAGTTAATTGCCTCCAGTCTCTTGGTGCTGAGAATATTTAAAATCTATGGGATTAAGGGCAGATTAAAAACTACGAAGGCAGTGCCCAATGGCGCTTGGAGATTGCAATCAGGATGGGTTAATGGTGAGGAAAGAAAAATGAACATTGCAAATAAAATGACAGATAAGAATTGCAGATCTGCTTTTAATACAGCGAATTCTATCTTGTAAGTGCCATTCATCTCTGTGTAAATCATTTTTTACTGCTGCTGTCTTATCAATAGATCAGCAAATTAAAAATGCTCTTCCCTGGGAGGATTAAGGAGGTTGATTGAAGTCAGTCAGAAAACTAGCTAATAAGTCTGCAAATGTCACTAGGGTTCTTGGCAGTATGCAGCAGTGCACTTTTACACCAAGAACTATTTTAATGCCATTTGATCATCAACAAAATAACTTTTAAGGGGTTTCAGTTAGTAAACACTCAGATATGGATATAGGGCTTGAAAAACGGTGGCTCTTTCCTCTGCGTTTTGCACATATGATGTAATTTTATGTGTTAATTAAATAAAGCTTTTATACTGAATAGTCACAATAGAACTGTGAAATTAAATGAAATTAGAAATTAACTGAAAAGTCAGTTACTTTTTTTGAAAAAAAGTAGGACTTTAACTGGCAGTTATTCATAGAATTAACAGGACATACAAGTGAAGAGTTTAGAGATTGTGAAGGACGTCAAGAGAGGAACTGAACTGGCTTGCTTTGTTCTCGCTCTGATCTGCTCTTTTCTCAGTGATTGTGGATGGTTTATGTACACAAGATGCGCTACAGAAATACAAGCCATTGTACATCTGCCAGCATGAACTCCTTGTAGATTAAGTGGGCGGCAGGGTGGTGCATCTGCTAAAGGCACAGTCTCACAGCGCTGGGGACCTGGGTTCAATACTGACCTTGGGTGCTGTCTGTGTGGAGCCTGCATGTTCTCTCTGTGAACGATTCTGCATCTTCTGACTTGTTCCCACATCTCAAAGTCTTGTGGTTGGTAGGTTAATTGCCTGCAGTTATTAAGTGAGCAGGGGTGATAACATACTTTATCAAAGATCCCGTCTTCTCGCAGCTACTATTGGGCAGGAGGTACCGAAGCCTGAAATCCCACCCCACCAAGTTCAAGAACAGCTACTTCCCTTCAAATATTCAGTTCTTCAACAAGCCAACACAACTCTAATCACTGGAGCTTAGCAACAGTATGATCACTTGGATCACTTCGCACTAAAATAGACCTTTTTTGATTCTAGTTGTATTCTCTCTTGTAAAAAGTGCATATAATTTATGTAGAATTTATATTTTTCTTGTGAATACTGCTTATTTGATGCTGTGTGTCTGTGATACTGCTGCAAATATGTTCTCCATTCTACCCCGCACGCATGCGCTTGTGCTTATGACAATAAACTCGACTTAGATTTTGATTTGATATGAATGTAGGGAGAATAAAAAGAATTGGACTAATGTGGGACTAGTGTAAATTGGTAGGCGACTGTCAGTATGAACTCAATGATCTGAAGGGCGTGTTACTGTACTGAATCTTTGTATGATTTAATAATTCTAAATGCAAATCCTCATTGTCTAAGAACATAAGATGGAGGAACAAGGTTAAACCCCATGATCCTCTGGTCTGATGAATAAGGTCATCAGTGATAATCTAACATTCACTTTGCAGTCTGGCCACCATATTCAGAGCCTAAACATCTATCACAGAAACAGAAAATAGGAGCATGAATAGGCCATTCAATCCTGGAAGCTTTTCACACCATTCAGTATGGGTATGGCTAATCCTTATTAAAATTACACATTACCAAACTTCCGCCATAACCTACGATATGAGATTTACCAGGATGCTGCCTGACTAGAGAGCATGTCTTCTAGGTTGAGTAAGCTAGGGCTTTTCTCTCTGGAGCAAAGGATGACAAAGTGACTTAGAGGTGTATAAGGTGCTAAGAGGCATTGATAGGTTGTTCGGGCAATACCGTTTTTTCCCAAAGATGGAAATGGCTGATATGAGAGATCATAGTTTTAAGGTGATTGGACGAGAATACACGGGGAACATCAGAGGTAGAATTTTTATACAGAGAGTAAATATTCATTTTGAGCTGTAGGTTAGAAAATTCAGTGAAGAGTCAGTAACACTTTCGGGAACATCTCCTTAAGTTGCAAACTTTCCTATCCTGTTGATCACCTCTTAGGAACTTAGTGGGCATCTCTTGGACACACTGGCTTGTAGTGCTCACTCTTTGCTGCCCACAGAACTGTTCTGGACCATTTCAGAGAACAATTCAGAGAACTGTGGGTCTGCAGTTTCTTGTGGGTCCGTCCAGGTTAGGACAGGAGATTTCCTTCAGGGGAGCTATTAGTAAAGCAAATAAGAATTTCATGATTGTCCAAAGTTATCTGGAAAAGCTTGTGTTGTGGTTTGTTGGTAAATTCCCCAGTTTTTCTGATGGGATTCAAACAGTCCAAAGCCCCAGGATACCAGTCCTTTAGCATCAGATCTCTGACACAATTCCTTGACTCTGCTGGTACAACCTTCTGAAGCCTAGCCAGAATTCTTCAAACAATGAATGTAAGCCTTACAACTTCTAACTGATCAAATTTGAAGCATTCATCTCCAATAATATTGATCCATAGCGCTGACATGAAAACTGAGAGCTTTATCTAGCACTCACATTTACAGTGATGAACTGCTTTGGGAGGTCGGTCATGGCTAGATTCCTAGGAAGGACCAGGGCCCACTGCAATTTGCCTATCGCCATAACTGGTCTACTGCAGATGTGATCTCAATGGCTCTCCATGCAGCCTTGGATCACCTGGACAATGAAAGTACCTTATGTCAGGATGTTATTTATTGACTATAGCGCAGCATTTAACACCATCATTCCTACAGTCCTGATTGAAAGCCTACAGAACCTGGGACTCTGTACCTCCTTCTTCAACTGGATCCTCAACTTCCTAACAGAAGACCACAATCTGTGTGGATTGGAAATAACATCATCAACTCACTGGCAATTAACACAAGGATGCATGTTCAGCCCACTGGTGTACTCTCTCTGTATGGCTAGGTGTAGATCAAGCAGCATCTGTAAATTTGCTGATGATACAACCATTGTTGGCAGAATTTCAGATGGTGAAGAAAGGGTGTAGAGGAGCGAGAGATACCAGTTCGTTGAGTGGTGTCGCAGCAACAACCTTGCACTGAACATTAGCAAGATCAAAGAACTGGTTGTGGACTTCAGGAAGGGTAAGACAAGGGAACACCAACCAATCCTCATAGAGGGATCAGAAGTGGAGAGAGTGAGCAATTTCAGACAGACGGACGTACTTTATTGATCCCGAGGGAAATTGGGTTTTGTTACAGCCACACCAACTAAGAATAGTGTAGAAATATAGCAATATAAAACCATAAATAATTAAATAATAATAAGTAAATTATAAGTAAATAAGTAAATTAATAAGTGGAAATAAGTCCAGGACCAGACTATTGGCTCAGGATGTCTGACACTCCAAGGGAGGAGTTGTGAAGTTTGATGGCCACAGGCAGGAATGACTTCCTATGATGCTCAGTGTTGCATCTCGGTGGAATGAGTCTCTGGCTGAACGTACTCCTGTGCCTAACCAGTACGTTATGGAGTGGACGGGAGACATTCAAGTTCCTGGGTGTCAATATCTCTGAGAAGCTAACCAAGTCCCAACATATTGATGCAGCTGTAAAGAAGGCAAGCAGTGAGTGCTGCTCATCTGATGTTATGTGCCCGTGGATGCTGCTGGAAGTAAGATTTTCATTGCACCTGTGCACACATTTATTTGTGCATATGAGGGTAAACTCAACTTTGACCTTGACACCACTACCTCAATAGCAAGGAACAGGCCCTTCTGTTCCAACAAGCCTCAACGCCCAGCAACCCACCTATTTAACCCTAATCTAATCACAGGACAATTTAGAATGATCAATTAACCTACTAACTGGTACGTTTTTGGATTGTAAGAGGAAAACGGAGCACCCTATGGAAACTCACATGCTCACGGGAACATTGTACACATTTTCTTACAGAGCACACTGGAACTGAACTCTGAACTCTGGTGGCCCAAGCTGTTTTAGCATTGATCTAACTGCTATGCAACTGTGGCATTCTAACTTGTGAGATAGCTTGTGTGAAGAACATTATAGCAATGGATGAGTTCAGGTCGATATGAGGCAGTTGGTCATGATATAACATTATAAGACCATAAGACATAGGAGCAAAATTAGACCATTTGGCCCATCGACTCTGTTCTGTCATTCCATCATGGCTGATTTATTATCCCTTCTCAACTGGTTCTCCTGCCTCCTCCCAGTAACTTTTGGTGCCCTTACTAATCATGAAACTTTCTACCTCTGCTTTAAACATACCCAATGACTTAGCCTCCACAAACATCTGTGGCAAAGATTTACACAGATTTACCACCCTCTAAAGAAATTCCTCCTCCTCTCTGTTCTAAAGGGACGTCCTATTCTGAGCCTGTGCCCTCTGGTCTGAGAATCACCCACTACAAAGCCCAGCTATTGCAATACCCATGTTTGAAACATCAGGTTCGGTGTTACAGGCTCATTAACACTTGGCTCTTCCCTCGTCCGCAGTGCAGGGCTTCTTATCTCCATTAAGCATGCACATCCTGAATCTGCATTAATCTTGCAAAAGTTCAGTTTCAAAAAGTGAATATGTTTTTGAGAGGAAATAATGCTTACACAGTGAAAGTACTGACGTCAGCATGTGAATGCATTCTACAAGGACGGTGGAATGGTGATTAAGTTACCGAAGTGCTATTCAGATGACTGCACCACTTATCCAGGACTTAAGTTCAAAACCCATCATAGGAACTAGAGAATATCAGTTCAGTAATCTGTAATGAAGTGTAATTGCCAGTAATGGTGACCAAGGTACAACTGTGCTGTTGAAAGATACACTTCATTCACCAATACCTTTTAAGGATAGAAAATGACTATCTCCTTCTCTCTCTCGTTCTCTCCCTTTCCTTCCAATTCACTTCTGAGCCTTCCATTTTTGTTCCCGTTCCCAAACCCACCCACCCATTTGCCCCTGCTACACTTCACCTACTCTAACCCTCTTCCCATGGATCCAATGACGCTTCATCTGTCCCTTATTGGTTCTCATTGAACCTTGGCTTGTTTGTGATTCCTACACATGTAGGCTTTGTGTTCCTGTTCACCACAAAACCAATGGCTCCACCTTCACCCTTCCCTCCCCCACAGATGGCTCTATTTGAATCTTTTCCATTGTTTTCTTCCATTTATCACCTACCTGCTTCTCTCTCCCACATCCACCTCCTTCCTCCATCTAGCTTCTTCTGATTGCCATTATATCATCTACTGGTCCCTGTCTCCCGAATCCTCTTTGTACCAGCTCTCTCCCTTCTCCTCTCTTAGTCCTAGTGTTGAGTCTCGACCTGAAATGTCAGCAAGTCCTGTAATGAATTTATACGCTCTCTCCTTAACCATGTAGATTTCCTCTAAGAGGTGCCAGATCCCTCCCACAATCCTAATGAGTTAGGGTTAGGGCTAGTAAGTTGTGGGCATGTTATGTTGGAGCTGGAAGCATGGTGACACTTGCAAACAGCCCCCAACATTTCTTCACACTTTGTTCCTCCCCATTCTGATGTTTGGTCTGAAAACAACTGAACGTCTTGACCATGTCTATGTGCTTCTGTGCATGGAGTTGCTGCTACATGACTGGCTGATTAGATATTCTATATATAGAATATAGAACAGTACAGCAGAGAAACAGGCCCTGCAGTCCACAGTACTGGGCCAGCTTAATTAAATTAGTAATCAAATGGCCAACTAAACTAATCTATTCTGCATACACAAAGTCGATATCCATCTATTTCCCTCACAACTATGAACCTGTCTAATTGTCTCTTAAATGACCCTAATACCCTAATGTATCTGCCTCTAACCCCACCTGGGCACCCACCACTCTGTGTCCCTTATATCTCTTTGAACTTATCTCCTCTCACCTCAAATGCACATTTCTGTTGTTAGACATTTCAATTCTTGGAAAATAAAGATCCTCTCTGTCTTCTCTATCTGTACTTCTCCAATCTTAAAAACCTCTATCATATCACACCTCGGGAAGTTGAAAAGAACTTTGAAGAGAGAGCTTAAAAGGGTGTGTGATGCACCATCAATAACTCACACTGAGACGTAAGGCGAGATATCGGCTTTTATTGACTGGAAGAAGGAACCAGGAGTGAGTGTCTATCATACAATGTCTTGGAGACTGAGGCCGAGCGTCAGGCCGCAGATCTCCTTTATACAGGGGCCTGTGGGAGGAGCCACAGGAGCAGTCAGCAGGGGCGTGTCCCGACAGGCACATAGTTCACCACAGTGTGAAAATGCTAAGAGGTAAATGGATGGGGCTTACACACTTCCTTTCTCTGACAATGCTCAGGAGGCCCAAGTTCTCAATGAATCTAATACTTCATATATAGTCTCACCTATATAACAAAAATAAATATCTACACTTTTGTATTCAATTACCATAGTAACAGTAATATTCTGTTACCTGTCCTAGTGCTCAGTTGCGGGCCGCATTTCTAAGCAAGGGCATGCTGGTATTGGTGAGGCCGCACAGGAGGCTTACAAGAATGATCCTGGGAATGAAAGGGAGAAGGTAGGAGCATGGGATTTTGAGGGAAAATAAATCAGCCATTGTCAAATAGAACCATAGAACACTACAGCACAGAAAACAGGCCATCCGGCCCTTCTAGTCTGTGCCGAAACTTTATTCCGCTAGTCCCATTGTCCTGCACCCACTCCATATCCCTCCAGACCTCTCCCATCCATGTATCTATCCAGTTTATTCTTAAAACTTAAGAGTGAGCCTGCATTTACCACGTCAGATGGCAGCTCATTCCACACTCCCACCACTCTCTGAGTGAAGAAGTTCCCCATGATGTTCCCCCTTAACCTTTCCCCTTTCACCCTAAAGCCATGCCCTCCCATATTTATCTCTCCTAATCTCAGTGGAAAGAGCCTACTCGCATTTACTCTGTCTATACCCCTCATAATTTTGTAAACCTCTATCAAATCCTCCATCATTCTTCTATGCTCCAAGGAATAAAGTCCTAACCTGTTCAAACTTTCCCTGTAACTCAACTCCTGAAGACCCAGCAGCATCCTAGTAAATTCTCTCTGGACTCTTTTTCAATCTTACTGATATCCTTCCTATAGTTAGGTGACCAGAACTGCAATTACTGATTATCAATGCACACAATGATCAAATGATGGAGCAGTCTCGATTGGCTAATGGCCTCACTATGATCCAATACTTTATGGCCTAAATCCTTGCTGTGCCTGCATACTAGACTTCTATAAAGCATGAACAAGGACAATTAGATTCTTCTTATATCTCCTCACCCTGCAATCTCATCATTTTGAACATTTGCTTCAGTTTTTATTTATCTAGTCAAACTAGCTACTTTCATAACCTGCTATGTACCATACACAATCGATTGTGAATCTCTCTCTAGCTGCATTAGTAACAGTGGTATGTTTAGTTCTTTCTATTTTCTTCAGTTACATTTATAGCTACTGCATATAATACCGGTCACTTCTTTCTTTTTACCCTTTTTTCTTCTCTGTTGAATTTTGCTGAAGGATCGTGGATTATAAATTAGGAAGATTAAAATATAATCCTCAACAGAGATCAAAGATCTTCACGGAGCTGAAGGATTATGGTAATGATGTAAACAAATGGCGAGATCCAGTATTTGGAAATGTTTACAAAGATTAGTAATACAGCAGCTGTAAAATTTGATGTGAATGTTTATAGAGTTTATAGACTGAGGCAGGAGATAGAGGAGAAAATTTTATCCGAATGGCGTTGCGGTGAAGTTCGTAGAGCCTCCAAAGATATATGGGTTGGTAGGTTAATGGCTGACTGCAGAAGTTCGTGCACTGATTAGGGTTCAGGACACTGTCTTCAGATTGTGGTTAGGATGACACTATGGTCAGCAAGACTCATGCTCTCATGTGCCATCAGGAAGGCAAAGGAAAAGTACTCACAAAATACAAATACCTTTGTGACACCATGGACATACCAGCCATAACCAATTAAAAGCCAACTCTGCACATCAATGACAGCACCGACTCCCTTCCTGAAAGGCTGAATGCTTTCTACACATCATTTGACGCATTGTCTAATGTAACATCGAGGAAAGCCCACTCTCCCCCAAGGCACTGGCACCCCCTCTGGCCGCAGCCCAGTTGAGGAGGACCCTAGCCAGGGTAAATCTACGCACAACTGCGGAACCTGACAGCATACAGTATCTGGTCGGGTGCTGAGGGGTGGTGCAGCCCAGCTAACAGAAGTCTTAATGGACATCTTTAATATTTCTTTGCAACAGTCCTCTTTCCCTACAGGGTTCAAGGCAACCAATATCATTTCGGCGCCCAAGAGAGTGACGGTAACTGGCCTAAATGATTACACCCAGTGACACTGTTCTCAACAATCATGAAATGCTTTGAGTGGCTGATAATGGATCATATAAAATCCCAACTACTAACTACATTGGAACCTTTCCAGTATGTCTACTGCTCAAACCTATCCACTGATGATGCTATAGCCTTGGCCCTCTACTCTGTCCTGTCCCATCTAGAAAATGATGGCTCATACGCCAGGCTGTTCATTGATTACAGCTTGGCATTGAACACAAGCATTCCTCAAAGGTTAGTGGGTAGCCTGTTCTTAATGGGTCGCAGTGTCCCTCTCTGTAACAGGATCTTGAGCTTCTTGATGGGAAAACCCCAGTCAGTTCGAGTTGGCAGCAACATCTCAAGTTTCAGCACGCTGAGCACTGGTACCCCCACCCCCAGGGCTGTGAACTCAGCCCCTGATGTTCATGTTCATGACTCATGACTGCACTGCCAGACTGAGCTCAAATCGCATCATCGAGTTCACTGATTATACCACAGCGCTTGGCCTGATGGTCGGCATATAGAGAGGCTTGACAACAACCTGTGTTTCAAAGTGGACAAGGCAGAAGAGATAATTGTTGACTTCAGGAATGCACAGGTTGACCACTGAACATCAATGGTTCTGCCATGGAGGGAGAAAAGAGCACAAAGTTCTTTGGTCTGCACATAACAATCAATTCAACCTGAACCCACAACACCTCATTAGTCAAAAAGGCACAGCAGCATCTACACTTCCTGAGGAAAATGAGACCTGCAAGGCTCCCTTTCCCCATTCTAGCAACTTTCTGCAGGAGCACCATCGATAGCATCTTGTCCTGGCTGCACCATTTTGTGGTACGGAAGCTGCAAGGCACTGGGCTGCACGACCCCACAGAGGACAGTAAAAACTGCCGAGAGGGTATCTGGGGGTCTCCCTCTCCCCTATTTGTGACATTTACCAGGAGCATTGTATACAAAGGGTCCGATGCATTGTTGAGGATCTCTACCACCCATCCCATAACCCACTACCGTCAGAAAGGACATACAGGAGCATCAAGACCAGGGCTACCAGACTGGAAAGACCTTCTTCCCTCAGGCTGTGAGACTAATGAATATCCTACAAACCCTGAGGTCTCGTCACTAGAACAGTGAGTTCAAAGTTTGAAGTACATTTATTATCATAGTATGTATAAATTATTGTGTGGCATGTGGCCAAGTGGTTAGGGTGTTCGACTAGCATAAGCACCGGCCTGATGAGCCACAAAGGCTCGGGACAGGACCTTGGCTGATGTATAAATTATACAACCTTGAGATTCGTCTGTTTACAGGCAGCCACAGAACAAGAAGCTCAAAGGAATCCAATGAGAGGGAGAGAGAGAGAGAGAGAGAGAGAGAGGGGGGGGGAGAGAGAGAGAGGGGGGAGAGAGAGAGTGAGAGAGAGAGGGAGAGAGAGAGTGAGAGAGAGGGAGAGAGAGAGGGGGAGAGAGAGAGAGAGAGAAGAGAGAAAGCACAAATCATGCAAGCAACAGCATTCAGAACGACAGTGAGTGCAGAGACACGAAGCCTGGAGAAGCCGGCAGCCTCAGTTTATCACACAGCAAGGCAAATCGACGCAAAGCTCGCAGAGATGAACCATGGAGCAGTTGGAGCAGTCTCACAGCCTCAGCTGTTTACTCTTTGTCTGTGTTGGGCACTACATGCACTTTGAAATTATATTTTGCTAACTAATCTATGGTAATATTTTGTTTTATATGCTGTAGGTGATACGTGTTGAGGATGCACCATGTCTGAAGGAGCAATGTTTCATTTGGCTGTATATACAATATGTATAGTTAAATGGCAGTGAACTTGTATTTGAACACTGCCTATTGTGTGTAGGGTGTAGGCAGAGGGTGACTGGGTGAAAATGTGGCATGATAAAAAGATAAAATTAATGTACACTAAGTAGCCACTTGATTGTACACCTTGCTCATTAATGCAAATATCTAATCAGCCAATCATGTGGGAGCAACTCAATGCATAAAAGCATGCAGACATGGCCAAGCAGTTCAGTTGTTGTTCAGACCAAACATCAGAAAGGGGAAGAAGTGTGACCTAAGTGGCTTTGGGCATGGAATGATAGTTGACGCAAGACAGGTCGGTTTGAGTTTCTCAGAAACTGATGATCTTCAAGGATTTTTACGCACAACAGTCGCTTGAGTTTACTGAGAATGGCGTGAAAAACAGAAAAAAACAACACATCCAGTGAGTGGCGGTTCTGTGGGCACAATGCCTTGTAGGTGAGAAAAGTCAGAGGAGAATGGCCAGGCTGGTTCAAGCTGACAGGAAAGTGCCATTAACTCAAATAACCACATGTTACAACAGTGGTGTGCAGAACATAAGAACATAAGAACATAAGAGATAGGAGCAGGAGTAGGCCAATTAGCCCCTCAAGCCTGCTCCGCCATTCAACAAGATCATGGCTGATCCAATCTTAACTCTAGTTTTCACCGAATCCCACAAGGCAACAGTGCCAACCAACAGGGCACCATGCCGCCCATTTTATTTTATTATTCATCCCGCCCAAACCCATGTGATCATCCGGGGTAAAAAAACTGATTTGCCAATTGAGGAGAAAAAATCTGGAAAATTCCTCTCCGACCCATCCAGGCTATCGAAAACTGGTCCAGGAGATCACATGGCTGATCTAAACCTAGCCTCATGTCCACTTACCTGCTCGCTCACCGTATCCCCTAATGCCATTTTTATCCAGGAAAATGTCTATCTCCGTTTTGAATTTATTGAGTGTAGTAGCTTCCACAGCTCTCTGGGGCAGTAAATTCCACAGCCCCACTACCCTCTGAGTGAAGAAATTTCTCCTCATCTCAGACCTGGAACGGCATCCCCTTATTTTAAGATTATGCCCCCTAGTCCTAGTTTCACCCATCATTGGGAACATTCTCCCCGCATCCACCCGATCAAGCCCCTTCACAATCTTATATGTTTCAATAAGATCGCCTCTCATTGTTCGGAACTCCAATGAGTAGAGTCCCAATCTACTCAACCTCTCATCATACATCAACCTACCCATCCCCGGAATTAACCTAGTGAACCTTCTCTGCACTGCCTCGAGAGCCAGTATGTCCTTTCTTAAATATGGACACCAGAACAGCACGCAGTACTCCAGGTGTGGTCTCACCAATACCCGGTACAACTGCAGTAAGACCTCCCTGTTCTTATACTCCATCCCCCTAGCAATAAAAGCCAGCATTCCATTGGCCTTCTTGATCACCTGCTGCACTTGCATACTGACTTTTTGTGTTTCCTGCACCAGGACCCCCAGATCCCTTTGCACAGAAGCACTTTCCAGTTTCTCTCCATTTAGATAATAACTTGCTCTATTATTTTTCCTGCCAAAGTGCAAGACCTCACACTTGTCAGTATTATATTTCATCTGCCAAATGTCTGCCCAATCACTCAGCCTATCTATGTCCCCCTGCAGGGTTTCAATGTCCTCCGCACTCATTACATTCCCTCCTATCTTTGTGTCATCAGCAAACTTCGATACGTTGCACTTAGTCCCTTTCTCCAAATCATTAATATAGATTGTAAAGAGTTGTGGTCCCAACACCGACCCCTGCGGAACACCACTAGTCACCAACTGCCAGTCTGAGAATAAACCATTTATCCCAACTCTCTGTTTTCTGTTAGAAAGCCAATCCTCCACCCATGCCAGAATATTATTCCCAATCCCATGATTTTTTACTTTAATTAATAATCTTTGGTGTGGCACCTTGTCAAATGGCTTTTGGAAGTCCAAATACACCACATCCACTGGTTCCCCTTTATCTACCCTATATGTTATGTCCTCAAAGAACTCCAACAAATTTGTCAAACATGACTTCCCTTTTGTAAAGCCATGCTGACTTTGTCCTATTAAGCTATGTTTATCCAAATGCCTTGTTACTGTTTCCTTAATTATCGATTCCAACATTTTGCCAACCACAGATGTTAGGCTAACTGGCCTATAATTCCCAGCCTTCTGTCTATTGCCCTTTTTAAATAAAGGAGTTACATTAGCATTTTTCCCATCTGCCGGGACCATTGCCGAGTCCAGCGAGTTTTGAAAAATTATCACAAATGCATCCACAATCCCGACCGCCACTTCCCTTAAGACCCTAGGATGCAAGCCAGGGGAATTATCCACCTTCAGTCCCATTAATTTATCAAGTACCATTTCCTTGGTGATTTGAATCGTAGTTAGCTTCTCTCCCCCTAGAGAACCCCTGTTTATCCAGTGTTGGGATATTTTGAGTGTCCTCTACTGTAAAAACTGAAACAAAATATTTGTTCAGCGTTTCCGCCATCTCCATGTCCCCTACCATTAATTTCCCAGTCTCATCTTCTAGGGGACCAACATTTACCTTGGCCACCCTTTTTCTTTTTATGTAACTATAAAAACTCTTAGTATCTGCTTTTATGTTTTTCGCCAATTTACTTTCATAATCTATCTTCCCCTTCTTAATCAATCTTTTTGTTATTTGCTGCTGATCTTTAAAAGCTTCTTGATCTTCAATCTTCCCACTAGATTTAGCTACCTTATATAACTTTCTTTTTAGTCGTATACTTTGCTTTATTTCTTTACTTAGCCATGGATAACTATTTTTTCTTTTACACCCTTTTTTCTTCAGTGGAATATATTTTTCTTGATAGTTGTAAAATAACTCCTTAAATATACACCACTGATCAAGTACCGATCTACCCTTTAATCTATTTTCCCAATCCATCTTAAGCAATTCCGCTCTCATACCATCATAGTCTCCTTTATTTAAGCTCAGTACGCTTGTTTGAGATCCAACCCTCTCATCCTCTAATTGAATATGGAATTCGACCATGTTATGGTCACTCATTCCAAGGGGATCCTTTACTAGGACATTTTCTATTAGTCCTGTCTCATTACACAGGATCCTGGAATGTACAACACATCTAACCTTGAAGTGGATGGGCTACAGCAGCAGAAGACTACGGACCTACGCACAGTGGCCACTTTATTAGGTACACGAGGCACCTAATAAACTGGCCACTGAGTGTAAATGGGAGCCCCGATGAAGGGTCTCAGCTCGAAATGTTGGCTCTTCATTCCTCTCTATAGATGCTGCCTGACCTGTTGAGTGACATAGAAAATGGAATATAGAACAGTACAGCACGCGAGCAGATCCTTTGGCCCACAATGTTTTACTGAAACAGCTAAAAAGTAACTGAAAAGCTAATTCCCCCAACCTACATGATGCCCATATCCCTCCATCTCCCTCATTTTCATGTACCTATCGAAATGTCTCTTAAAGGCCCCTAATGTGTTTGCTTCTACCACCATACCAGGCAGTGTTTTACAGGCACCCAACACTCTCTGAGTAAAAAAACTTACTCACATCTGCTTTGCACCCACCCCCTCTCACCTTCAAAATGCTGGATTTTCTCCAGCATTTTGTGTATGTCAGCGTAAATGGGTGATGATTGTTGGTGTAGAGTCAGTATTGTATCTCTCAAAGCTCTGTGAGAACTGGGCGTAGTCAATACTAAGGTGTCTGGATTTATTAATGCAGCTTTTTAGAATTTTAGTGATACTGCATGGTAACAATTTCAGACAAACAAGATCACAATGGCCAATTACACTCATGTGACCAGTTAACCTAATTACCCATACACCTTTGAAATGTGGGAGGGTACCCATGTGGTCACGGGTAGAACAAATCAACTCCTTTCAGGTGTAACTGAACCATGGCCACTAGTACGCTACCATGTCACCCAAAAACTAAATGGAATGGATCATTTCTTGTGTCTCCATCTAATTAGGCTACAGTTTCAGATGCTCAGATTCACACCGAGAAGATCTAAAAGATCCAGTGCAAAGTCCTGATAAAGGGTCTCAGTCCGAAACGTTGACATTTACTCTTTTTCATATATGCTGCCTATATAAGGAATAACTGAAACTATCGCTCTGCCAAAACACTAGCATACACTTGATGGGTCAAATGGCCTACTTTATGCTGTTGCAATTCCATGAAAATGCAAAAAAAGAGTTGTAGAACAAAAGGCTGATAAAATATTTAATACTATGTTATTCTTTGCTTTCAACATTTTAATTTATAAGACCATAGTACAGAGGAGCAGAATTCAGTCATTCAGCCTGACTCTGCTCTGCCACTTAATCATAACTGACTTTTCTTTTTATCAAACCCCACTCTCCCATTACCCTTAACCCCCTTACCAATCAAGTTCAAGTTGAGTTTATTGTCATTCAACCGTACATATGTATACTGCCTAATGAGATCAACATTCCACTGCACCAAGGTGCACAACATTGTACATTTAACTCACATAAAGTAATGTAACCATAAATAATAAGGTGCATATATGATACAAGATAAAAAGTAAACAGTATAGCACTACTGGCACTTCATATGTGATGAGACCTGGGTGCTGGCAGGGAGTTCAGTAGTCTCACAGTCTGGGGGAAGTAGCTGTTACCCATCCTGACAGTCCTTGTCCGAATGCTACTGTCCCTTCTGCCTGATGGTAGGGGTCAAAGAGATTGTTGGAAGGATGGAAGGGATTATTGACAATGCTTGTGTCCTGTCAATCTCTGCCTAAAATACACCCAATGACTTGGCCTCTACAGCCCTTTGCAGGGCTTTGTTTTATTGGCTATTAATTTAAAATATATTATTTGATGGAATAAGATGATTGGAAGCTGACATCCCATTCTCCAGAAATACTTAATCGGGAGTTGACAAACCAGGTTTCAGGATTCCCTTGTATGGACTATCACGTTCTTCTGTATCAGCTTTCCTGGGAACTAGGGATTATGGAATCAGCTTTTTATTCTCCAGAAGTGTTCTTTGGGAAAGCTCTACTTAGATTTATGTACATCAAAAAAAATTCTAATTTCCTCTCATCTTCAGTGAAACTACTAATTAGAAACACAATCACTGTCCCAAACCCCAAACAATAACTTCACATCTTGGGCCAAGTCACTGAACTCCAAGTCAAGTGAACTAAAAAAAAATGCAGATTTGCAGATCTGAAACAAAAATAGAAAACGATGGAAGCACTCAGCGGGTTGGCAGTGTCGACAGGAAGAAAAACAGTTAATGTTTAAGTTGTGGAACCCTTCATCAGAGTTTATCCTCAGTGCAAATGAAAGGTATTTGATTGGAAACTTTAATTGTTTCTCTTTCCACAAGTGCTGCCTGACCGGCTGTGTGTTTCCAGTGTTTGCTGTTTTATATTCATTAAGTCCAGACAGTTCTTTTGGCCACACACTCACACACACACACACACACACACACACACACACACACACACACACAAACACACAAACACGTGTGTGTGTGCATGTGTCCATGAATGTGTGTGGATAATTGCGTGTGTGTTCATGAATGCTTGTGTGTGTGTGTTTTATGTGTATATTTCCATCAGAAAGAGCACCAGTTTTCCTCAGACAGTATAATCCCATCCTGGACCTGCAGCCCCTGCCTGATATAAAAGGGAGGTCAAAAACATCTCACAATCCCAACACAGCTCCCGGAGGGTACAGCTAACTGAAGATCAAGCATCAGTCCCTTTGAACCGACTATAATGGTCTGAACGTAAACTATCTTTGAGAGGAAAATCTCAATTGGAAGCCAATTGTTCTCATTTTGTTTTGTTTAATTTATTGGAAATAGATTGTAATGTAAAAATATCTTTGAAATTACAATGCATTGAAAAAGTCTTTTTAGTTAAGCTTCATTGCATTCAGTACTGAGCTGCCCGTATCTATCTGTGTTGTGTCTGTAATGGCTTTTCACGGGGTAATCACAAAACCTTATTTACATTCTGATAACTGAAGGCTTCTTTTGCTCATGGGTGACTGTTCCTGATCTGAAAAAAGATCACCATCTCAAGACTGAGAGTAGAAGCAATTCTTCATGAACATTCAATGAAAAACTATTTTTAATATGATACAGACATTTGCATCAGTTACGGGTAGGATGTAATTTTTTTTTACATGAAATTGTTTTATTTGCATGTTTTAGAACATAGAACAATAACAGTACAACATAGCACAGGTCCTTTGGCTCATGATGTTGTGTCGAAACTTTAACCTACAACAAAATCAATCTAACCTTTCCCTCCCACATAACCCTCCATTTTTTTCATCCATGTCCCTTTCTAAGAGTCCCTAACGTACCTGCTTCTGCTATGGTCCCTAGTAGCAGCTTTCATGCACCCATGTTCTGTTTATAAAAAACCTCCTATACTTTCCTCCAAACACCTTAAAGTTATGCCCCGTTGTATTAGCCATTTCCGCACTGGGAAGAAGCCTCTGCTGACCACTTGACCTATGCCTCTCATCAGCTTGTACATCTCTATTAGGTCACCTCCTCCTCTTCAAAGAGATAATGCTGTGAAATTTCACTGTTATGTATTTCAAATAAAGCACATTTCAGAGCAGCTCCATATCATGATTTAGCCTGACAATAAATATTGGTAAATTGTTAAATTGGTTTATTTTCACACATACTGAAGTACAGTGTAAAACTTCATTTTTGCACACCATCCATATGACCATTTCAGCAAATCAGTGCCCTTATGGAGTACATGGGGAAACGTTAACAGAATGCAGAACAAAGTGCTCAGTTACAGACAATGAGGTGCAAGGCCATAACGATGTAGATTGTAATTGTTAAGAGCCCATCTAATTGTACTAGGTAACCATTCAATAGTCTTGTAACAACTGGATACAAGGTGTCTTTGGGGTTTTATATTTTCTGCCCGATGGAGGGGAGAGGGGAAGAAGAAGGAATGTCTGGGGTGGGAGGGGTCTTTGATTATGCTGGCTGCTTTACCAAAGTGAGAAATATAGACAGAGTTTATGGAGGGAGGGCTGATTACTGATATGCGGAGTTCTGTCTACAGCTCTCTGCAGTTCCTTGCAGCCATGGGCAGAGCAGTTTCAGTACCAAGGCAAGATAGACAATAGACAATAGACAATAGGTGTAGAAGTAGACCATTCGGCCCCTCGAGTCTGCACTACATCCAGATAGGATGGTTTCTATGGTGACGGTCGACGGTGACAGTCCAAATTTCTTTAACTACCTGAGGAAGTGGAGATACTTTTGAGATCATTCAACTTTTTATGGGATTCCTTTAAATTATGGGATATCAAGTAAAATTTAGAGTTACAGAACCCTTATGCCCCATAAATGTTCTGAAGTCCTTCCCACAGGGGAAACAAACTTATATTGCTATGATGTGGATTAATACCACAGTCTGTTTTATGCCCAGCAAGAGCTCCATAAAGCAAATGGATTACTGTTTTTGTAGAATCAAAAGACATTATTGCAGAGAAAAGAGTCATTCAGTTCATCACGTGCACAACAGTGTTTTGCTCCACATGAACTCCTTAATCTTGGCTGTCTAATCCCAACTGATTTCCAGTAGCCTTTAATATTCCTCTTTTTCAGTGAACTATCAAGTTTCTTTTAAATACAATTTGTGATGCTTGGATCCAACAACGCTCTGTTTTAGTGAAAACAACATTCACTCTGGGGCAGCATGGAGCATAGCAATTAGTGCAATGCTTTACACTGCCAGCTGTAACATTGATCGGGGGTTCAATTCCCACTGCTGTCTGTAAGAACTTTCTGTGTTCTCCCTGTAACCATGTGACCTTCTTTCGGGTGCTCCAGTTTCCTCCCACATTCCAAAGATATATTAGGCTTAGTAAATTATGGGCACTGAAAGCATGGTGACACTTGCAGACTGCCCCCAACACAGCCTCAGACTGCTGTTTGTTGTTGAGCAAATGATGCATTTTACTGTAAGTTTTGATACGTACATGTGACAATTAAAGCCTAATCTTCCTTTAATCGAGAGAGAGAGAGAGAGAGAGAGAGAGAGAGAGAGAGAGAGAGAGAGAGAGAGAGAGAGAGAGAGAG
This sequence comes from Hypanus sabinus, assembly GCF_030144855.1. Classification (NCBI taxonomy): domain Eukaryota; kingdom Metazoa; phylum Chordata; class Chondrichthyes; order Myliobatiformes; family Dasyatidae; genus Hypanus; species Hypanus sabinus. The sequence continues at coordinate 24,068,899 of NC_082718.1, forward strand.
AGAGAGAGAGAGAGAGAGAGATCTAATCACATTCACAGGTACAGTTCTTCTAGTGATTAAATTGACTTTGTCACCTCTTGGGATAATTCCAAGTTACTTCATTGTAATTCTAAAGGCGAGGAGAGCAAGTATTTAGGAGTATGCTAAATTTATCATGGAAAATGGATTAACTTTGCAGTCACCTAATGTGCCAAATCATAGAAGGTGGAAATCAGCAGATTTCAAAATGACACCTGATCCAAATTTGCAAATGAGTAATCAGGCACTTGTACAAACACATTTCAGTTTCTACCCAGATAGCTTCAGGTAACTTAATTTCTCTTTGTATCAGTGTGGTGAACTCCATATACCTGTCTGGACACACCCCCAGCTGACTGCTCTTGTGGCTCCTCCCACAAACCCCTGTATAAAGGCGATTGAGGCCCGAGCCCAGCCTTTCAGTCTCCAGGATGTAGTATGGTGGTCAGCCACTACTTGTTCCTTCTTCCAGTCAATAAAAGCTGATATCGTGCCTTTACATCTCAGTGTGAGTTATTGATGGTGCATCAATTAGTCACCCACCTTTGGTAGTTATTCTTGTAGATTTACTGATGGCAGGAAAGAATGTACCCTTGATGTCAACATCTCTCTGCGGCTTCTTTTGTTCCTGTGCATTTGAATTACCACACCAGGTTGTGATGCAATTGGTCAGATTAGTTTCAACTGTACATCTGTAGAAGTTTGTTGGTGTTCAATGTCATGCCAAACCTCCTTAACCTTCTAAGAAAGTAAATGATGCTGGCGTACCTTCCTTGTGATTATATCTTAGTGCTAGGGTCAGGACAGGTCATCTAATATGTTGGAGATCAGGATCATAAAGCTGCTGTTTCAAGAATTACACACAAAATTATTAGGTCTAATGATTGTTGCAGTCTGTAAGTATCTGTTGCTATTTAATGAATGACAAACGTTAAAATGTTTATGTTCAACAAGTGTTGCTGAAATGGTTTGCTTATTCCCAGAACAAAATGCATTTATGAATATATAGATTAAGAGCCGGGACACGCCAAGCCTCATGTCTGTTTTACCATTTAACAAGATCATTGCGATGAGATGATAAAATAATTCTGCATTCCTCTGCAGCACTGAGAATCTTTCACCCCACTGATCATCAAGAATCTATCTACCTCAACCTGAAAAATATTCAAAGTGCTCCCAATGCCCTTTGAAATAGAGTGGTCTAAAATGTCTTGATTTTTAAAAAGGGAACCAGGGATATTCCTGGAATAGGAAATGAGTCTCACATCAGTGGTGGGGAAGTCATTGGAGAGAATTCTTAGGGATAAGTTTTATGAGCATTTGGAAAATCATGGCCTAATTAGAGAGAGAGCCAGCATGGCTTTCTGTGGGGCAAGTCATTTCTTACGAATTTGATTGATTTTTTTGATCAGGTGACAAGGGTGGTTGATGAAGTAGAACTGTGGATGTTTTCTACACACATCTTAGTAAGGCATTTCACAAGGTACCTCATTGGAGGCTCATCCAGAAGCTTAAATTGCATGGGAGCAATTGTCAATTGGCCATTTGGATTCAGAACTGACTTGCCCATAGGAGACAGATGTAGTATTCTAGCTGGAGAACTGTGATTAGTGGTGTTCTGTAGGGATTTGTACTGGGGCCTCTGTTGTTTGTGATGTATACTAAGCATCTGGATGAAAATGTAAATGGGTGGGTTAGTAAGTTTGCAGATAATATGAAGATAGGCGGTGTTGTGCACAGCATCTATGACTGGAAAAGAATACAGTGGGATATAGATCTGTTGTATATTTGGGCAGAGAAATGGCAGATGAAGTTTATCCTCAACAAATGTGGTGTTGCTCCTTGGCAGGTCAACTGTAAAAAAACAGTACACTGTTAAGGGCAAGAACCTTAACAGTGCTGGTGAACAGATGGGACTTGGAGTCCAAGTTCATAGATCTTTGAAAGTGGCTACCTAAGTTGATAGGGTGGCTAAGAAGGCAATACCTTTCAGTACAAATATAATCAATACTTGAGCAGGTTTTAGTTTCCAAGTTGGTGAGTGCAGGTAAAGGGGGATGGCATGGGATAGTATATATTTATACAGATTGCTATTTTGCTGAATTTCTCCCTAATGAGATGTAATTGCCTGTTTTACAGGTAATTTACTTCCTAATGGTTTAATTACAACGAGCTGTCCTCACACTTACACTTGCATACATCTTCAACTCGGCAACACGCTCAAAAAGTTGGAAGAACACAGCAGGTCAGTCAGCATCTATGGAAGGGCATGAACAGTCAAAGTTTTGGGCTGAGACTCTTCATCAGGACTGGAAAGGAAGGAATCAGGAGCCAGACGAAGAAGTTGGGGGAAGGGGTTGGATGGAGCACAAGCTGGCAGGTGTTTGGTGAAACCAGGTGAGATGTGGGTGAGGGAGGAGGGACGAAGTAAAAAGCTGAGAGTTGATAGATAGAAGAACTGAATAGCTGAAGAAGAATGAATCTGATAGGAAAGGACATGGCACTCATCTAAATGTTATTACAATCAGGAAGGATATACAGGAGCCTGAAGATCCACACTCAACAATTCAGGAGTATCTTCTTCAGATTTCAAGACAACCCTTGAATGCATACACACTACTTTATTATTCCTTTTATTTTGCAAAATGGAATTTAATGCAGACAAGTGCGCAGTTTTGCACTTCAGCAGGACCAACCAGGGTAGGTCTTACACAGTGAGTGACAGGGATTGAGGAATGCTCCAGAACAAAGGGACCTGGGAATACAGATCCCTTAATTCACTGAATATTCACAGTCCACAATTCACTGAAAGTGGTATCATAGCTTGGTTGGGTCACAGAGAAAACTTTTGGCGCATTGACCTTCATAAATCAAAGTATAGAGTACAAGAGATGGGATGTTATGTAATGTTGAAGGTTGAAGACATTGGTGAGGCATAATTTGTGGAGTATCGTGTGCAGTTTTGGTCCCCTACCTACAGGGAAGATGTAAATAAGGTTCAAAGAGTACAGAGAAAATTTACAAGGATGCTGCTGGATCTGGAGGACCTGACTTATATGGAAAGATTGAATAGGTTTGGACATTGTTCCTTGGAATGCAGAAGATTGAGAAGAGATTTGATGGAGGTATACCAAATTATGAGGGCTATAGATAGGGTGAAAGCAAGCAGGCTTTTTCCGCTGAGGTTGGGTGGGATATGATTAGAGGTCATGGGTTAAGGGTGAAAAGTGAAAAGTTTAAGGGGAACATGAGGGAAAACTTCTTCATTCAGAGGGTCCTGAGATTGTGGAATGAGCTGTCAGTGCAAGTGGTGCGTGCAAGCTTGATTTCAACATTTATGTGAAGTTTGGATCAGTACATGGAGAGTAGGAGTATGGAGGGTTTGGTCCAGGTCCAGTCTGATGGGAGTAGGCAGTTTAAGTGGTTTGCCATGGACTATACAGGCCTGTTCATAAGAACATAAGAGATAGGAGCAGGAGTAGGCCAATCGGCCCCTTAAGCCTGCTCCGCCGTTCAACAAGATCATGGCTGATCCAGTCTTAACTCTAGTTATCACCGAATCCCACAAGGCAACAGTGCCAACCAACAGGGCACCATGCTGCACATTTTATTTTATTATTCATCCCGCCCAAACCCATGTGATCACCCGGGGAAAAAACAATGATTTGCTAATTGAGGAGAAAAAATCTGGAAAATTCCTCGCCGATCCACCCCTAATGCCATTTTTATCCAGGAAAATGTCTATCTCTGTTTTGAAATTATTGAGTGTAGGAGCTTCCACAGCTCTCTGGGGCAGTAATTTCCACAGCCCCACTACCCTCTGAGTGAAGAAATTTCTCCTCATCTCAGTCCTGGAATGGCATCCCCTTACTTTAAGATTATGCCCCCTAGTCCTAGTTTCACCCATCATTGGGAACATTCTCCCCGCATCCACCCGATCAAGCCCCTTCAGAATCTTATATGTTTCAATAAGATCGCCTCTCATTCTTCGGAACTCCAATGAGTAGAGTCCCAATCTACTCAACCTCTCATCATACATCAACCCACCCATCCCCGGAATTAACCTAGTGAACCTTCTCTGCACTGCCTCGAGAGCCAGTATGTCATTTCTTAAATATGGACACCAGAACTGCACGCAGTACTCCAGGTGTGGTCTCACCAATACCCGGTACAACTGCAGTAAGACCTCCCTGTTCTTATACTCCATCCCCCTAGCAATAAAAGCCAGCATTCCATTGGCCTTCTTGACCACCTGCTGCACTTGCATACTAACTTTTTGTGTTTCCTGCACCAGGACCCCCAGATCCCTTTGCACAGAAGCACTTTCCAGTTTCTCTCCATTTAGATAATAACTTGCTCTATTATTTTTCCTGCCAAAGTGCAAGACCTCACACTTGTCAGTATTATCTTCCATGTTCCAGTGCTATGCTTCTCCTTCCTCTCCTTCTTTGCTCCTTTAACACTTAATAAACCAATTATAAGCAACAAGTTTTATGCCTCTTTCTTGTCTTCCACAGAACTCTTGGATCACAAAAGCATCAGGGTGCACTAACAGCTATTTGTCCAAAGAAGGCTGCATGGACAGGGAGGATAAGCCAGGCAGGGTATGAAATTAAAGCTCTGTTAAGTCAGTGGCTGGTCTATTAATGTGCACAGAGCTGATTGGGTACTTTATATTCTTTGTCAAGTGCCCTAATGTTTAGAGAATCCCCAGCACCATCGAAGTGTGTCCCTTCCCCATTCTGAAATCTGTTCCTTCCGTGGGGAAGGTGTTGGGTGAATACTCTCCCACTATTACATGAGGGTATCCCCCATGTTTCTGTGCATCAGCAAAGTCAAGAAAATAGCCCTAGATACAAGAGATTCTGCAGCTGCAGGAACTATTGAGCAACAGGCACTGAGTGCTGCAGGAACACAGCAAGTCAGGGGAGCATCAATGGAGCAGAATAAACAGTCAATGTCTTTGGTTAAGACCCTTTATCAGGGTCACATTTGAATGCCATTGTGGAACACAGCAGGAAGAGGAGATCGTACTCAGCCTTAAAAAATAATCTCAGTCTTTTCTCAGTCATTGCACTGCATTATTCAATTTATATTCTATAATTATATCTAATTCAGCACCTAATGTCTTCAGAAGTATTGCCGAAGAATGAATAGATAGGAGCCTCCTTTTTATCATCTGCCGTATACATTCACATTTAACGCTGGTTTGTCTTTCTTTGGATGTGGTTGTAAACTTTAATGGCTTCTTATGAACCTTAAAAGACTGACTTCCTTCAGCCCTGGTGATTGACGGGTCAGAGAAAGATGCACTGTAGAAGAATAATGGCCTCATAGATAAGGAAAGAAAATGTTCTGGCGAAATGTCACTGATCTCTTTATTTGCATTATCCACCACTCTAAATTACAAGAGTGCAGACTTGGGGATCATGAATAGGTCTTCAAGACAACGAGCTGCTTTGACAATGCTGTTTTTGTGAAGCTGTTTTGTAAAAAGAAACTCAATGAGAGGGCATGTATTCTCTCTCATTTTCTCATCTCCTACAATTTTACTTTAAGTTCAGACTAGGCTCGGGGTATTATCTATGCTTTGTGCAATCTATTCATCTTATAGCAAAGAAAGAATGCTGTTAGGGAGAGCCGAGAGCTTTGAGGGATGTTGTTAATTTCACATTAGCATCAGGTTCAGGAACCTTCCCATTCTGACATATCAGTGCATGGCCTCCTCTACTCCCAAGGTGAGGCCATTCTCAGGTTGGACCAAAAACACCTTGTGTTCCACCTGGACAGACTCAACCTGACAGCATGATAATCGATTTCTCTAACTTCCCGTAATTTCTCTCCATCTCCCCTCATCTCTTTTTCAATTCCCCATTCTGGCTCTCCTCTTACCACTTTTGTAGTCCTCACCCACCTATAACCTCCCTCTGGTGCTCCCCCATCTCCTCTGTCCCATGGGCCACTCTCCTCTCCTGTCAGTTTCGATTTTCTCTACCCTTGAAGACATCCCTGTGAGATTACATCGATGGGCTGAATGGCTTAATTCTGCTCCCGTGTCTAATGGTCTTAGACAATAGACAATAGACAATAGGTGCAGAAGTAGACCATTTGGCCCCTCGAGTCTGCACCGCCATTCTGAGATCATGGCTGATCATTCACTATCAATACCCAGTCCCTGCCTTGTCCCCATATCCCTTGATTCCCCTATCCATCAGATATCTATCCAGCTCCTTCTTGAAAGCTTCTTATAGTCTTTTGGTCACTGGTGCAAAAGACAAGATCAGTCAACGACAGGGGAATCGTACAACATACTATGACTTTGATCTCACTCTCAACTCTAAGGTTGGCCATGAAGCATGATACAAGATAATGGGCAAGGAAGTGGGAAATGACGAACAAGAGAAAATCTGCAGGTGCTGGAAATCCAAGCGACACACACAAAATTCTGAATGCTATTGAGTGCCTCTCATGGTAACATTCTGCCTCAAGACCCATCTCCATAGATGCCAGCTGTACCTCAGTAGAAACATAGAAGAACCTACAGCATAATACAGTCCCTTCAGCCCACAAAGCTGTGCTGAACACGTCACTACCTTAGAATTACCTAGGCTTTACCCATAGCCCTCTATTCTTTTCAGCTCCATATAGCCATCCAGGAGCCTCTTAAAAGACCCTGTTGTTTCTGCCTCCACCACTGCCGCTGGCAGCCCATTCCAAACACTCACCACTCTCTGTGTAAAACACTTACCCCGACATCTCCTCTGCACCTACTTCCAAGCACCTTAAGACTGTGCCCTCTCGTCCTAGCCATTTCAACCCTGGGAAAAAGCCTCTGACTATACACATGATCAATGCCTCTCATTATCTTGTACACCTCTATCAGGTCGCCTTCTTCGCTCCAAGGAGAAAAGGCCGAGTTCACTCAACCTATTCTCAAAAGGCATCTCCCCAGACCAGGCAACATCCTTGTAAATATCCTCTTCACCCTTTCTATGGTTTCCATGTTCTTCCTGTAGTGTAGTGGTCAGTAACCTTTTTAAGCCCAAGATCCCCTACCTCGGCCTTAGTGAAAGGCAGATCGACTCCAAATCGATTAGTTACACGCATGTGCACGGGGGCAGAAAAGACCGGAAATAAAATCCCGCAACCCGGAAGTAGAAATAATGTATGAACACCAGGGGTCACCATCCTTTTTTGCACCGTGGACCGGTTTAATATTGACAATATTCTTGCGGAGTGGCTGAACGGGGGGGGGGATGTTAAATGCAGCCGAAATCCAGCGATTTAGTTTACGTGGCTCTCAGCTGCTGTCCCGCTTGCTCAAGTTTTTTCTGCTGAAAAAACTCAACAGGGTTGTCTTTAAGTGCAGGGTGCTTGGACTCAGTGTACCGAAGCAGTTTTGAGGGCTTCATTGCCTCCTTAGACAGCCTCCGGGCCGGAGCTCCAGCCTCCCACCCGCCGCCAGATGCTTTGGCCAGGTGCGGCTGTTCCCGTGCCAGGGCTGCGGCGGTCACAGTCCGGAGAGAGCGACCGACCGAGCGAGGAGTGTGTGGCGGGGGAGCTACACGCATGCGCACTGGGCAGGAAGAACGGAACTAAAACCCCGCAACCTGGAAACAATCTCTCAACAGTATTTGTGTATTTCTTTTTCTTTTTTTTTTGGGATCCACTGGGAAAGTCTCAAAGATCGACCAGTCGGCGACCACTACTGTAGTGAGGCAACCAGAATTGAGCAGAATTAAGTGGAGTCTGACCAGGGTCCTATATAGCTGCAACATTACTTCTCGGCTGTTAAACTCAGTCTTAAGATTGATGAAGGCCAATGCATCGTATGTCTTCTTAACCACAGAGTCAACCTGCGTAGCAGCCTATGGACAGACCCCAAGATCCCTCTGATCCTCCACACTGCCAAGGGTCTCGCCATTAGTGCTACATTCTGCCATCATACTTGACCTACCAAAATGAACCACCTCACTCTTATCTGGGTTGAACTTCATCTGCCACTTCTCAGCCCAGTTTTGCATCCTATCAATGTCCTGTTGTAACCTCTGATAGCCCTCTACACTATCCCAACATCCCCAACCTTTGTGTCATCAGCAAATTTATTAACGAATCTCTCCACTTCCTCATCTAGGTCATTTATAAAAATCATGAAGAGAAGTTGAAGCTTTGCTCATTGAGCTCAAATCTTTCTGAAGAGTTCTGAACATGATACTGCAAGGGAGCTGCACTGTTGCTAATGCAGTACTGGGCATCAGATATTAAAGCCACACAGGTCTGTTTGCTCAGGTGAACTTATAAAACTATACATCACAATGGACCAGACTGTGCAATTAAAAAAAAAGAAAGAACCAACAGGTTACAATGCAGGTCAGGTAGTCATTACCTTCCATGGCAGTGCATTGCAGCACAGAAATCAGTAAAACACTTGGGTGTAGGATCATTTGGGTCTGCCCAGCTCTCACACCCTCTTGGCCCACTGGTCTGGTGGACTCAGCGGTCAGTAAATCAGAGGCTATTTTGCATCTAAGTACCATATTTTGCATATTCAGATCCAGATTCGGATTTATTTATTACATGGACATTGGAGCAGGCAGTGCAATGTGGTTGTTTGTCTTAACAACCAATATGCCCAAGGACGTGCTGAGGACAGCCTGCAAGTGTTGCCACTCATTCCGATGCCAACATAGCATGCCCACAATGCTTGGCAGAACAATGCCAAACAAAGCAAAACAAAACAGTAGCAAACAAGCTTGGATGATCTTTTACCTCACATCATTTTCTTGGATTAAGATCCAAGATAGCACTGGTGATATACGGCAAAGCTTTGTAGGCAGCTCGTAAAACGATCAAATCTGAGTGATTAGGCAGAAAGTTTGAAGTTAGTAACTCATCTCCTTCTACCTTAGGCCACAAACCTATCAATCACGCCTGATGAATTATTAACTGATGAGTTATTAACTTCAAACTTTCTGCATTTTCTCTCAAAGAGTTGATCTGCATGTGCACAGGACGTGAGCTGTATAACTCATCTCCTTCTACCTTAGGCCATGAACTTATCAATCACCGATCTGTGGACACTTTCTGGAGGTCCAAGATCCGTATGCTACACAATCGCTGGACTAAGTATGTAAATGTAGGAGGAGACTATGTTGAAAAATAAATGTGCTAGGTTTTCTAAAATTGACTCCTACCATAGGCCACAAACTTATCAATCACCCCTCATATATACTTTGTACTTTGAACTAACTGATTATCCACTGACTGTCTTAATGTATATATGTCCTATGAATTCTGTTTCATTGGGATCAGCTCTCATTATTCTTTTCTTTAGACCATATGGGACCAGCCTACTCACCTCTACTCATATGACAATGCTGTTTCCCAGGAATCAGCCTGAAGAACCTCAATTTCATCTCTCCTAACAAATTATATCCTTCCTTAGGCAGAGAGATCTGGACCTTTTCTGGAAAAGGTTCACTAGGGATACTTATATACAGTCAAAGGTTATGGGGAGAAGGTTGGAGAATGGTGTTAAAGGGAAAATAAAACAGCCATGATCAAGCAGCAGAACAGATTCGATGGACTGAATGGCCTAATTCTGCCCCTATGTCTTATGGCCTTATAAGTACTCTATGCAAAAGCACAAAAACACATTTGATGTTGGAGTTTCAAGTACATGCATTCCATGTTTGCAAAAATATGTTAGAAACCCGGTTAACTTACAATAAACACAAGAGATTCTGCAGATGCTGGAAATCCAGAGGAACTCAGCAGAACAGGCAGCATCTGTCTTACAGGGTGAGAGCAGTCCTGATGAAGAGTCTGGGCCCAAATCATCAACTGATTATTTCTCTCCACAGGTGCTGCCTGATATGTTGAGCTCCTCCAGCATTTTGTGTGTGTTACTTCTAATATGTCATCATTATATGTTTTCATAATCTACCCTCCCACCCTGGACACCTTCTCTTCTACTCTTTTCCACTGGGCAGTAAATACATAAGGTTGAGAGCTCACATCACCAGGCTTAAAGGCAGCCTCTAACCCATTGTTATCAGAGTCTTGAATGGATCACTCATACAATGAGCTTTTTACCTCTCCATCTACCTCATTGTTGCCCTTGTGTCTTATTGTCCACCTGCACTGCACTTTCCCTGTAACTGTAATGCTATATTCTGCATTTGGTTCTTTTATTTTCTTTTGAAAGTCTATATTTGTTAAATTTATTTGAATATATATCGTGGTAACAGGCCCTTCCGGCTCAACAAGTCCGTATTGCCTAATTACACTCATGCGACCAAATAACCTATTGGCCCATACATCTTTGGAACGTGTGAGGAAACTGGGACACCTGGAGGAAACAGACACAGTCTTGGGAAGAACACACAAACACCTGGCAGACATTGGCATAAATGAACCGGGGGTCGCAAGTCCTGTATTAGCGTTATGCTAACCATTACGTCGCTGCACTGCAGATCTATATGGGATGATCTGCCTGGATGGCATGCAGACAAAAGTTATTCATTGTATCTCAATGCATGGCAGAATAATAAACCACTTACCAGTTACAAGCCAATGCTGAGCTACGAGCTTGAACATATTGATGAGCCAGACTTGATTCAGCTCGTCTTTTCTTATACACTCCTTTGACTAGCCCCACAGCTCTGTTAATCTTGGATTGCTGATAGAGGTGTACAAATGTGATAGGGGTAAACAACATTATGAGGGGTATAGAAAGGGTAAGTGCAAGCAGGCGTTTTCCACTGAGGTTGGGTGAGACTAGAACTAAAAGGTGAAAGGTGAAATGTTTGAAGGGGAAACTTCTTCAGTCAGAGGGTGAGGAGAGTGTGGAATGAGCTGTCAGCAGAAGTGGTAGATGCGAGTTCAATTCAACATTTAAGAGAAGTTGTGACAGGTGTATGGATAGGAGGGATACGGAGAGCTATGACTCGGGTGAAGGTCGATGGAACTGGGCAGGGAAATGGTTTGGCATGGACTAGATGGGCTGAAGGTCCAGTTTCTGAGCTGTAGTGCTCTATGACACCATGCTGCACAATACTGAGGGCCATATTTCCACACCAGCTTGGCAGTCACACTTCAAGGCCTGTCACTCAGCATCATTTAGCTAGGTTGTGCCAGTTTGATCCATTACCCAGTTTGTGCACATCTTTATAAATCAAGGGTAAGTGAAACCATTAAAATAAAGGTTATAGAGCATGGATACAGAACCTTCAGCCGAACAAACATCTAACACTCATTCACACTTATGCCGCATTGCCTTCATATCCCCCTCAGATCCCACCTCCCGCCTACACACCAGTGCTGACTTACCAAACCACACATCCTTGGGAAACACAGACACAGACAGAGCGTGCAAATTCCAGACAGACAGCATCAGAGGTCAGGTCTGAATTGACAAGTAATTTTTCAGATAAATTGTTATGATCAAAATTAAAAGCGATAATTTTGCATTGACACACAATTACAGAAAAATAAAGTGAGACTTTAGCTTCTGTTTACCATTTCCAGGAACAGCTAAAACAAATACAAAGAAAGAACATACAGTAGAACATACAGCAGCGCGTTACAGACCCTTCAGCCTACTCTAAGATCAATCTAACCCTTCCCTCTCACATCGCCCTCCTTTGTTCTTTCATCCACGTGTCTACCTAAGGGTCTCTTAAATCAGAATCAGAATCAGGTTTATTATCACTGGCGAGTGGCGTGAAATTTGTTAACTTAGTAGCAGCAGTTCAATGCAAAACATAATCTAGCAGAGAGAGAGAATAAAATAATAAATAAACAAGTAAATCAATACGTACATTAAACAGATTTTAAAAAAAATGTGCAAAAACAGAAATACTGTATATTAAAAAAGTGTCCAAAGCTGTCCTTATTGCGTCTGCCTCTACCACTGTGCCTGGCAGTGTGTTCTGCGTACTCACCACTCTCTGTAAAAAACACTACCGCTAACATCCCCCCTATAGTTTCCTCCAAAAGCCTTAAAATTATGGCCAATCAATATAAATATTTAAAAAATATATCATTATTAAAATTCCAAAGAACAGTAAATTTATTTTTGTTGCAGGGATATAAAGAAAGATAATTAAAAACCTTAATAACAACAGAAGACGCTGGGAAAACTCAATGGGTCCTTTTCTTTGTATGTCAGATTTACAGCATTTGCAGTTCCTTGTTCAATTTTGCAAATCCTTAGCTTCATGTGACACCAGCTCTAATGAATGGGGATGCACCAAACATGCTAACACTGACTGGGAGAAGGCTGAGGGGCCAGGTACGAAGTGCACTTGCTCCCCGACTTCGGCAACAAACCCCACCCTTCCCAGGCTCAATAACCCACAGAGTCAATGAGGGCTTCAGGGTGGAGTGAGGAATTAAATGTGTGTTTGTGTGTATGTATGTCTAACCTCTAGATCACTCCAGATATCAGCGCAATTGTGTGCATACGCAAAAGGCCGGAATGCGCTGACTTGCAAACGGAATCTGGCTGCCGATCCTCCATCGGCGTGATCTGACCCAAAGTTATTTGTTTTCTTTTCTCTGTGCACAAATCCAGGAAATCACAGGGAACTCTGACAAAATTCACACCCCTCATTTCCTTAGCACACTTACTGTTGAGAAGTTTCAGAGTGTGTTAAAAATGATATCAGGTCTTTCCCTGGGTGTAACTCCGTCATGCGTTCAAGTGGCTCAGACAGACCTAATAACAGACTGCTTCAAACTGATGGGAAAATAACAAGAACAGCAAAATGTATGGCAACTTCTCTGTCACATGAATTTTTATTAACTCGATCATTTGTACAATTTTATGGTTCACTTCTTTGTCCAACCTCTTGTTTGGTTCAACACCTCTGTGGGAGTATCCACATTCTCATGACATCGACACCTCAAGTGTAGGTATTTGCCAACATTTTGCAAATGTATTTACATACAATTGGCCATTGAATTCTTAATATGCAGTTTGAAAGGATGGAGGGTTCCAGTGATGCAGACAGGTGATTACTGTGGAATTAAAGTAGTGACATAGAAAGTTGAGATTAATTTGTCGAATCAGTCCTGATGAAAGGTCTTGGCCCAAAACATTGAACGTTTATTCCCCTCCACTGATGCTGCCTGATTTAACAAGTTACTCTAGCACTTTGTGTGTGTTGCTCAAGATTTCCAGATCTGCAGAATCTCCTGTGCTTTGCAAGAAGAGGGAAGTAAGTTTTTGTCAATTTTTAACAATGCAGAATAGAACACATTCTGTCTGGATGCATAATGGCTTGGTATGGCAAGTGCTCAGCACGTATCTGCAAAAAACGGCTAAAGTTGTGGACTCAGCTCAGCACCTCACAGTAGCCAGCCTCCCCCTCATGAACTCCATCTACATTTCTCGTTGCCTCAGCATAATCAAAGACGTGACACATCTGGGCATTCTCTCTTCGCCCCTCTCCAATTGGATAGAAGATATAAAAGTCTGAAAGCGTATGCCACCAGGCTCAAGGACAGCTTCTACCCCACTGTTACTGTTCTACCTCAATGCATTACATAAGGATTTGATCTGTATGAGCAGTTTGCAAGGCAAGCACTTCGCTTTCAATGTGGTACATGCTTTCCTTTGGAACATGTGACAATAATAAGCCAATACCAGTGCCAAGTAAAATAACAATGCATGGCACAGAGGTGCAGATAGAAGAGCCACCGCCTCACAGTGAACTGGGTTCAGGCCTGATCTCAGACACTGTTCGAATGGTGTTTGCAAGTTCTTCTTGTGACCATATGGGTCTACCCAGGTGCTGTGGTTTCCTTCAACATCACAAAGGTAGGTTAACTGGCGGCATGTAAATTGCTCAAGAGCACCTCCTAAACCCATGACTTATCTACTTAAAACAGGGAGCACCAGCACCACCACCTGCAGGCTTTGTCTCCAACTCACTGTCCTACTATGAGAGCTGATCTCCTGGATCGAAATCTTGGGGCTCGAACCAACATAATGGAAGTGCCTTCATTAGACAGAGTACAGTGATTGAAGGCAGCATCTTTCCAACAACTTCTCTGTGATGCCCACGTATTACATGAACAAAATATCCTTTACAACACCCTGGAAAAACTTCCCAGCATCTATTCAATTTCAGGAACTGTCATTACTGTTGCAAAATTATAAATTTTCTTTACAAGGATCACATAATTAAACTGTCGTACATATGTGTTTCTGACAATGGATGACTGTTTACATAGTTTTCAACGACATAAGAGGCCATTCAGCCTGTCATGGAGTTTCCTTTATGACATCAAGTAGGCATGCAAGAGTGAGATGGATCAGCTGGTCAAATAGTGTAACAACTACTACAACCTTGCAGTCAACGTCACAAAATCAAAAAATGATTGTGGACTTTAGGAAGGAGAAGTGTGGAGAACACATGCCAGTCCTCATCAAGGGATCAGTGGAAAGGGTGAGCAGCTTCAAGTTCCTGGGCATTAACATCTCAGAGGATCTATTTTGGGTCTAGCACATTGATGCAATCATGAAGAAGGCGTGCCTGAAGGCCATACTTCTTTAGGAGCTTGGTATGTCACTAAAGCCTTGATCAAATAGGACAGATATATTGTGAAGAGCATTCTGACTGGTTGAATCACAGCCTGGTATGTAGCTGTCTCTGCACAAGATTGAAAGAGACAGCAGATGGTTATAGACTCAGCCAACTCCATCACAGATAAAAGCCACCCCACCATCGAGGACATCTTCAGAAGGTGGTGCTTCAAGAAGACTGTATCCATCATTAAGATCCACTCCACCTGTGATATACCCTCTTCTTAGTAATACCATTAGAGAGGAGGTGCAGGAACCTGAAGGTGTACACTCAACATTTTAGGAACAGTTTCTTTCCCTCCACCAACAGATTTCTGAATGGGCCCAGGAACACCACCTCACCATTTTCATTTGCTCCATTTATATATTTTTGTTTTTTATTGTAACTTATAATTTTCTTAATTGTATTCCTCTGTACTGCTGCCACAAAACAACAATTTTCATGACATATGACAATAATAATAAACTTATTTCTAATTTATAGAGTCAGACAGCATGGAAACCATTTCTTGATCCAAGCTGGTCGTACTTTCCGGTGTTTAGTCAATAACATTTGGCCTTTCCTATCTAATAATCTTTAGATTTATACCAGCCTCAGCCACTTATCTAGCAACTCATTTGATAAGACTATAAAACCATAAGACATAGGAGCAGAATTAAGCCATCGAGTCTCCTCCTATGGCTGATTTATTATCCCCCTCAACCCCAATTTCCTCCTCAGAAAGAGCCTAGCTATTGCACATATTCACCACTCTCTGTGTAAATATCTTCCCCCACATCTTTCTACTTTTCTGTTGGAACTCTTATGAATAAATTTTGGTCACAGTCTCTACATTGAAATCTGGCTTTCCTCTGCATTTGTGTTCTGACATTGTCAGTGCACACTGTGGCAAGTAGGAGGGGGAGAAATTATTGGAAATTAGAGAAATCAATTGGGAATCTGTTTATTTGTCTCCATGGATGCAGCCAGACTTGGACTAAACCGTGTTAAGTAGAGCTGTGAGGAAATGATCACTTGAGAAGCTAAGCAGCAGATCGGCGGTGAAAATTCTTTCGGATTGAGAGTTTGGACACTTCTCCCGTTGCTCTGTGAACAGTAGACACGCCAGGAGAGCTGGAGGCTAGCTACGCTGCTCTATCGAGCTCCAGCAAAAAGAATAGAATGAATAAGCTCTTATCTCTGCCACACGCGTAACCTTCTGTGTCTCTGTGCCCTGACCTCTCCCTCTCCTCATTTATAAAAATGATTCATCTCAAGGAGAGCCTGGCTATTCAACCTTCCAGCTTGGAGCTTCGATCCCAGCCTAGGAGGCTGTTTAGATTTAATGACGAGCATGCATTGATATTTAAATCAACCGCCAAAACTCAAATAGAAAAGGAAGAGCTGCTGAACTCACTCAAAGGCAGTTTAGCAAAATGCTTGCCAACCTGACTTACCAGTGCACCAATTTTCTCATTCACCACTTCATCATGTTTAGTGAAGTGCACATTATAGCTCAGTATAAATTGTGGCAAGAAAGCTCTTTTTTTACTTTTGGCTGCTGACTAAGACTAATAGGCACTGGAGAAGTTTTTTCCCTCCTGCGGTCACTTTGCTGAACAGTTAACTGCCGGTTAACTGTCAGCTAACTATTACTTGGATTGCACTAACTGTATGTATAATCTATATTTTCATTTATATTTATCATTATTATTGTTATGAGCAGAGAGACAACATCTGCTGGAAGTAAATTCCTTGTATGTGCACAGGTACTTGGCGATTAAAGTCTGATTCTGATTCTGATTCTGGAAGTCTGCAAATCATGCATTCTTCCCCATATGGTTTTTGCAAGGACTATAATCTGGATTGTCAAGAACTAATGATCTGCTCTGGGACCCCTACTCCTTGTGGTTTAAATAAATGATATGGATGAGGAAAAGGAAGCATGGGTTAGTAAGTTTTCAGATGACACAAAGTTCTGTGACATTCTGGTGTTGGTGATATTGGGATGAATTCCTTTGAAGAGTCTCTGTCTGAAATGTCAGCTGTTTCTTCCTCTTCATAGATACTGTTTGACCTTCTGAGTGCTTCTAGTATTTTGTGTATTTTACTGTGCTGGAGTTGTGGATTGTATCCTGAAGTTGACGTTTTGGCCAAAGTCCTTCATCAGGACTGGAAAGGAAGGGGGAAGATGGCAAAGTAAGAAAATAGGGTTCGGGGGAGAGGAAGGAGGAAAAGCCAGGTGAGTGATGAAGTAAGAAGCTGGGGAATCATAAGTAGGAACTTCAGAGGGATGGAGGAAGAGGAATCTGATAGGAGAAGAGAATGGATCATGGGAGAAAGTGAAGGAGTGGCATGAGGGTGATGTGATGAGAAGAGGCCAGAATGGAGAATTGAAGAAGAGAGAAAGGGAAGGGGATGGGGGTGAGGGGTGGAATCGATGCTCATTCCATCAGGTTGGAGGAATATGGGTTGCTGGCCCTTCAACCTGAAGGTGACCTCATCGTGGGAAAAGACAAGGCCATAGACAAACATGTTGGTATGGGAATGGAGACTGGAATTGAAATGGTCACTGAGAAATTCCTCTTTTTGTGGATAGATCTCAGGTGCCGACAAAGTAGTCCCTCAATTTCCATTGGGTAGAATATGAACAGAGAACCAGTTTAAGGAGCAATCAATTGAGCACAGATACCTGGAAACCCCAGTGGATCCAAACTGGAAGGCCTAAAAATTGAGTTTATCACCTACACTTCCCAGCTTCTTACTTCATCCTTCCTCCCCCACCCACCTAGCTTCTCCAATCACCTTCCAGCCTGTCCTTCTTTCCCTCCCCTCATCTTTTTTCTCCCCTTTCCCCTTTCTTTCCAGTACTTATAAAGGATCTCTGTCCGAAACATTGACTCTTTATTCACTTCCATAGATACTGCTTCATCTGCTGAATTCCTCTAGCTTTTTGGTGTGAGCTTGTGTGGATAACATTGAAGGCTGTTGTGGGTTACAGTGGGACATGTAGAGCTGGGCTGAGAAGTGGCAGATTGAGTTCAATCTGGAGAAGAGTCTAAGTGAGCTTAGAAGACTGAATTTTAAGTCAGAGGACAGTATTAATGCAGGATCCTTAGCAGTGTGGAGGAACAGAGGGATACTGGATTCCATGTCTCTAGATCCTTCATAGATGCTGCACAAGTTGATAGTGTAATCAGGAAGGTGTATTGCGTTTTGGCCTTTGAAAGAGTGTTTAAAGAACCATGAGCTAATATTGCAGTTCTATAAAACTCTCCTTAAACCACACTTGGAGCATTGTGTTCAATACAGGTTACCTCATTATCTGAAGGAATTGGAGGCTTTAGAGAGAGTGCAGAGGAGATTTACCAGGATCGTGCCTGGATTAGAAAGTATATCTTATTTCGAAAGACTGAGAGCTACGGGGTTTCTCCTTGGATTAAAGGAGGGTGAGTGGCATGGCTTGACCCAGTCTTCAGGGGCTTGTGCTGTTTTGTGAGTAACTGTGCTGGATCGTAACTATATGTGCTGCATGTGCCTATAGGTGCTGTGCTTTGCACCTTGGCCTCAGAGGTCTGATACTTCATTTGGCTGTAAACATATGCATGGATATGAATGATAATGAACTTGAATTTGAACTCCTCTTTCTTCAAGATCTTAGCGCTCGTCCAATACTGATCACTTGTACATCTCCTGTTTTGTCAGTTCCATCAGAACCCCACAGCTTGCAAACCCCTAACCTGTGCAAGTCCTTCCATGGTGAACTGGCAGGCTCCCTTTTGAACTGATGTTCTCTGCGATTCTAAGTATCTTCGTGAGCAGTTTTGGCCAGTGGAATCGATGCCTGACAGTTCCAGTGACACAGATTCAATCCTGATCTCCAGTGTGAGGAGTTTACGTTTCCTCCAAGACCACATAGCTTTCCTCTGGATGCTGCACTTTACTCCCATCTCCCAAAATATACAGTTTGATTAATTGTACTTTAATTGGACTGTATAAATTGGCCCAAGTGTGTAGTTGAGTTGTGGAGTCTTTACGTCGTTTACAGGGATGTGGGGATAATAATGTTGGTTGGAGAGGCTGGTGTAAATTGCCAGTTGATGGTTAGCACAGATTTCATGGGCTGAAGCCACCTGAACTGATATTTTCCTTCTGTGTCCCGTGGCTCAAATAAATGATCAATGATAATTTAGAGATCAAAGAGATTCTCCCTTTCAAAGTGTGCGTAAAAGGTGTAGAGTTCATCGGGGACTGAAGCATCACTGCGGAATATGCTGCTAGATTTCACCTTAAGGATGCAAACCCTGCTACAGCTGAGGTGCATCCAGTTGTATCTCCAACTTCACACAGAATTGCACCTTTGCTCTCACAATGGTCGTACCTGTTCACCAGTGTTGAATGGTATGGATGTGACCTTCAGCAAACTGAATCTCCTGATTCATCCAGGGCTCCTGCTTTTGGAAAATTTGGAACGTTCTTGGAGGCACACAGTTATTCACCCAGACTTTGATGAAGTTGCTGATGGTGGTGACATATTCACTGAGATCTGATGAGTCCTAGAATATGGTCCTGTCCACTGACTTCAAGCAGTGCTCCACCTCCACCATACTTTCGCTGTCCTCACCATTGGTGCTGCGGTTCTCAGTTTCTGTCTTATATGCTGGGAGACAAAGTACATCCAGGTGATGGGACTTGCAGGTGGGATGACATGGTAAGGATTCTTGATGGTGGTGTAACAGCAGTAAGATGTGTTAGCTTCTCTGCTTCCAGAGGTGACATGATGATGATAGCTTGTCAGAGACTGTTTCAAGCTATCCTGAAGTAATAAACATAAATTATATATTTTTTTTTACAGGAAAGAACTCAATTGGGACAAAAGAAGTGGATTAAGATAAAAACCAAGTCTGCTTTCGTGCGAAGTGATCAGAGTGCTCACAGTGTTGCTATAGTGAGGCAGTGATTATCTTCCCTGGCTTCCTTTAGTGTCCCTGCATAGAGCCCAGAGGTTAGTTCCACATTAATGGCTTTTCAAGCCACACAACATCTCCCCTTTCTGAATATCAACATGCCTTAGGTTGTCAACGTATACCTCTTGAATCTCACCATCATCCATTCCTTCTCCTTACTAAATGCTAATGCAAAGGACTTATTAACGATTTCAGCCACTTCCTCTGGTTCCATGCATAAATGTTTTGAACTTGAGCTGACCTACTCTCTCCCTAACTACCTCCTCTCTCCTAATATAAGTACAAAATTACCTGTGATTCACACAAAATACAGGAGGAACTCAGCAGATTAGGCAGCACCTATGGAAAGGAATAAACAATCGACGTTTTGGACTGAGACTTTTCAGCAGAAGTTGGCTGTTTATTCCTATCCATAGATGCTGCCTGAACTGCAGATTTCCTTCAGGATTTTGTATGAGTTACTCTAGCTTTCCAGCAAATGCAGAGCCTCTTGTGTTTAAGGGAAATGGTCTGTCAGAGTTGGTGGGAATGGGAAGAGTCAGTGGTAGTGGAGAATGGTTGGCGGAGTACCAGAGTAAGGAAGCTTTGGCGTGTGGTGAAAAACTGGGGCTTATTTTGCTGTTGCATTGTTTGTGTTGCTTGTGTTTTTGGTAACACAGGCATGCTATAGTTAGTGCCGGAAAGTCTTGTGGATACTCTTCCACGGCAGTTAAATAATAAATGTATCTTTCTGAAACACACTGAGGGGATTTAGCAACACACACAAAATGCTGGTGGAATGCAGCAGGCCAGGCAGCATCTATGGGAAGAAACGCTGTTGACGTTTTGGGCCGAGACTAACTTCGTTAGGACTAACTGAAAGAAAAGATAGTAAGAGATTTGAAAGTAGGAGGGGAGAGGGAAATGCGAAATGATAGAAGAAGACCGGAGGGGGTAGGGTGAAGCTAAGAGCTGGAAAGGTGATTGGCAAAAGGGGTACAGAGCTGGAGAAGGGAGAGGATCATGGGATGGGAGGCCTAGGGAGAAAGCAAGGGTGAGGGGAGCACCAGAGGGAGATGGAGAACCGGCAGAGTGATGGGCAGAGAGAGAACAAAAAGGGGTGGGGAGAAAATAAATAAAACAGGGATGGGGTAAGAAGGGGAGGAGGGGCATTAATGGAAGTTAGAAAAGTCAATGTTCATGCACCTACCAAGGAGAAAATGGGTTGGTATGTGAATGAAAGGATTAGTGTTGCCAGCAGCTCAAAAGCCTCCAAGTCCTGTCAAAAGACATAAGAAATAGAAACAAGTAAAAGCTATTCAGCTTCTGAGTCCCTTCTGCCATTCAAAGAGGTCATGACTAATCCAATGTCTGAAAACCTTTTCCTTCCCAAGTTTCATATTCTTCAATTCCATTTGGGTCTGAAAGTCCATTTTTAATTCATTCTTTAGATATGGCAATTGCTTGCAAAGGTTTGAGCTTATGTTATAGAATCAAAGGTAGAATAAGTTACCCATGAGACTAACAAACCATACGCACCAGTTTTCACCAATCCTGCATACGTTCACTCCTTTTTGCTGTATTCGTCCCATATTTTCAGCAATTCCCCTCCTGATTTTACCACTCACCTGCACACCAGGGCTAATTTGCAGTGACCGATTAACCTGCCAACCTCGTATGTCTTCGGGACCAAGGAGGAAACTGGATCACCAGGAGATAAGCTACACAGTCTCAGGGGAATGTGCAGACTCTAAACAGACAACATTTGAGGTCAGGATTGAACCTAGGTCTAAAACCATGTGAAAGTGGCTCTGTTAGTTGTGCCATTCTTCCCCCCCAAGACACTATCTGTGTTATTAGATACGGTATTTGTTAATGTAAAGCTGACTCAGTGCAATGCCAAATTTAGTGCCAATCATATAAAATTCCCCCATGCACAATTTTAATGCAACATAACCCTCTTGTCTCGAAGACACTACAGGGAATTTAGATGTGAAAGTGTTAAACACTTGTACCTTGTTACCATGTGGTGTATTTTCCAGGATGATATTTCCCCCTTCTGTGAAACTAATTACTAATGATTGCAAACAATAAAGGTTAAGCAAGTAATTTCTCTGAAAAAATGGTAACTTACCTCATACCTCATACATTTTTTAAGTGTTTAACCTTACAAAGTAATCTCTAAAGTTGAGCTGCTTAAAAGTTTTGTTGATTTTGGACCCAGGCGGCATAGATCAGGAAACTCCCAGCTTTGTGCTGAACCATTGTGGGGCCACAGACGTGACAAAGGGTGGGGTGGGCAATTAGTAGATTTAGCAGGGATTCATTCTCCTGGTTGTATGTTTGTGTGTACGTGTGTGTCCACAGATTCTCCACCCTCTGGATGAAGAAATTCTTCCACATCACAGTTCTAAACAGATGTCCCGTAATTCTGAGGCTGCACCCTTGGATCCTACCTAGACTTTCCAACTAATGGAAACATCCTCTCTACATCCACTCTATCCAGAACTGAAAATGAGCCAGAAGATATTTTATCTGTTTGGTAGGTTTAAATGAGGACCCTTCTCAATTTTTTGAAAGATCCTCCCTCACCCTCCTGAATCTGCTCACACTGATCATTTGCACCAATACTAAATTAATCCTTTTTTTTATTCTCCACACATTCTTCTCATTTGTCAAAGGTGTGGTTGGATAACTGGCCACTTTAAAATGCCCCAGCTCTCTAAGTTGAGGAACTTTGTGAGTGGCCAAATCTGGCAGGGGCTGTTGAGAACATGGGTAGCATAAAAAAATAGTATCAATGCAGAGATCATAAACTCAAGAGATACCGCAGATTCTCAATATCTTGAGGAATGCACACAAAGTGCTTGAGGAACTCAGCAGGTCAAGCAGCATCTATGGAGATGAAAAAAACAGTTGATGTTTTGGGCTGAGACCCTTCATCAGGATTGGAAAGGAAGGGGGCAAAAGCCAGAACACAAAGATGGGAGGAGGAGAGGAAGGGAGTACGTTGGCAATTAATGGGTGATACCTGGTGAGGGAGAGGGAGGTGGATGGAGGGGGGGAGTGAATGCATAAATGAGAAGCTAGGAGATGATAGGTGGAAAAGGTAAAGGGCTGAAGAAGAAGGGCTCTGATTGGAGAGGAGAGTGGACCATGGGAGAAAGGAAAGGAGGAGGGGCACTAGAAGGAGGGGATGGATGGGTGAGGAGAAGATGAGTAAGAGGAGAGCCAGGTTAGGAAAAGGAAAAATAGAGAAGGATGAGGGGGAGAACTTACTGGAAGTTAGAGAAAGCTACTTCCATGCTATCAGATGAGAAGCTACACAGATGGAATATAAGGTGTTGCTTCTCCAACCTGATTGTGGCCTGGGTGAAAAATTGACAAACTGCTTCCAAATAACCCTTTCCAAATTGTAGGGTGTGTCAGTGCCAAAGTAGTGCGTAATTCCCTTCACATCTACTTAGCACAATTGGGAGTTCCATGCTTTCTAAGAAATGGGTGCCAAGTGAAGGATTCCATGCAAAGTCAGGGATAAAATTTCCTGTGGCTCTCAGCTAACAGTACAATAAGTGTACTGTATTTTGTGCACATAAGATAAATAGAAGTATATCTATTTAACTTAAACCAGACTTTATTTCAAAGTACAGCAGGAGGTAAAACCAGATTAGAAAACTTAAACTTGAAGCAGGTGTTAGGAAAATATTGACAGAAGATATGATGTTTGGCGTAATCTATCAAGTCAAATACTATAAGCTAAATACTGGAATTTATCAAAGTGCAATCAGGCATCCCAAGAGCAGGTATACTGTACGTGGACCACAAATTATCCCTGAGCTTTCTCTGGAATAACTTGAACCAATGTTGATAACTTCACTCACCTCAGCACTGAACTGATGGCAAAACGTATGGATTCATTTGCATAGACTCTGCAACTCTTGTTTTCAAATAAACAAACGAATAAGTGAATGAACACAAATTAAATAAATAAACAAACAACTAACCAAATTTGTCTATTTATTTATTTTTCAATTTACTTATTTTATTTATTCATTAAATTTCATTAATTTGTTTGCTTGCTTGATTATTTATTTATGTATTTGCACAGTTTGTCTTGATTTGCATATTGGATGTTTGTCCATCTTTGCCTGTAGTGATTCTATTCTGTTTCTTTGTATCTCCTGTGAATTCCCAGCAAGAAAATGAATCTCAGGGTAGTATATGGTGACATATATCTACTTTGAGCTTTGAAGCTTGACCTGAAGCCATAGAATAGCTGCAGATTATTGCAAACCAGGGTGCTAAGTTGACAGAAAAGCCCTGGTAGCTGTGTACATGTTAGTACACATCCTGGGGTGATGACTTACAAGGAGTGCTGCCACACATCATCCAAACCATTGTCTTTTCTCACTAGTACCATTGATCTGATGGTGCAGAAATCTTAGATCCCACATCCCCAGGTTCAGGAACAGTTGTCACTATTCATCTATCAGGCTCCCGAACAAGCATGGATAACTTCACTGACCTCAAGACTAAGCTGATTCCATAACTTCTCAAGCCACTTTCAAGGACTATATAATTCATTCTATCAGTATTATTTGCTTAATGTTTTTGTTATTTGCACAGTTTGTCTTCTTTTGCACATTGGTAGTCAGGCTTTATGTATAGTTTTTCATAATTTTTATTGTATTTCTTTATTTTCCTGGAAATGTCTGCAAGGAGAATTACTTTAGCCAGAGGGTAGCAAATCTGTGGAATTCATTGTCACAGATAGCTGTGGAAGTCAATTCATTTGGTATATTTAAAGTGGTTGATAGGTTCTTGGTTAGTCAGGGCATCCAATGTTACAGGGAGAAAGCAGGAGAATGGGTTTAAAAGGGATAATAAATCAAACATGATAGATTGGGAGAATAGACTCAATGGGATAAATGGCCTAATTCTGCTCCTAGGTTTTATGGTCTAAAATGAACTTCAAGGTAGAATATGGTGATATATCTGCACTTTGACAATAAACGTATTTTGAACTTTGAAAAAAGATTCTGATTCTGATCTGATGGCTTCCAGCTCATTTCATTAAGTCAATACTGCAAGGTTGATGTTACACACAAGAGATTCTACAGATGCTGGAAATCCAGAGCTTCACACATAAACCGTTGGAGGAACTCAGCAGACCAGGCAGCATCTATGGACAAAATATGCAGTTGACGTTAACTTTGCACTGCCTAAGCAGGTTGTGTGGACATTGCAGATGCCATCTGATCCATATTAATCTGATCATAGCAATGTCAGAAAGCCCTTCTAACTATTCCATTATTTAATTAGAAGAGAGCCTATCTTACTTTAATTCACACCAGCCCACTAGGCATCCAATGTCTCCTAGTATGGGATCATAAAAACTCTGTGGCACAGAAGGACGTTTTCAAAGAAGTGCTACATAGTTTAATTGCTATCCCTACACATGATCTAATTCTCATGATGCTCAGGTACCCATTAATGCACTTGTTGAGTGGAATAAGGATGTTTGCCTCTATGCTCTGTTTGGCCTTAGATCAGGAGGAGAACATTTACCCATCTCTCTTTTTTAATCCTTCTATAAACTACTTTTCATCTGTGCCTGCTAGTGTTAGATCCTTTGCACGGTAGTGTAGTTGTTAGTGTAACACTTTGCAGTGCGAGTTGTAAGATTGCATTTCAATTCCTGCCGCAGTCTATAAGGAGTTTGTACGTTCTTCCCTAGGCTGCGTGTATTTCCGCTGAGTGTTCCAGTTTTCTTCCACATTCCAAAGACGTATGTGTTAGGGTTAGCGTGCTACAATGGCACTGAAAGCATGGCAACGTTTACTGGCTGCCCCCAGCACGTCTTGGACGAAGTGTGGTCATTAACGCAGAGACAACGCATCTTACTGTATATTTTGATGTTTCAATGCACATGTAACAAATAAAGCTAATCTTTTTTTAAAAAAAGCTAAACTTGAAAAAATCTTTAAAAAAAGCAAAAGGAAACAGATCCTTCACATTTATTCCACCTTAGCGCCACATATTGTGATATACCTCGGAAAAAGTCTTCTCTCAGCCTCTATTTCTAACATAATCCCAATTTTCCTTTTAGCTAAAATTTTCCAGGCCTATCAACACCCTTATGAATCTTCTGCATACCTTCTCCAGTGGGATACTATTATTTCTGGAGTGTGATGATCAGAACTGTACATCACACTCAAGCTGTGGCCTATAAAAACACCATACCCTTTTTTACCAACAGTTCCCTGCTTTTATATTCTATTGCTAGGCTGAGGAAGGAAAGCATGCATGTTATTAGCATTTTATCTAAGGATCTGAGGAGATACGCTCCAAAGAGTATGGACTCTGTCTTCTATGCCTCTCACTGCCTCAAGAAAGCAGCCAACACAATCAAGGACACCACCCATCCCCAATCTTCTCTCTTCTCTCCTCACCCAGAAGATACAAAACCTGAAAGCACATTCCAGCAGGCTCAAGGAGAGCTGCTACCCCATTGTTATCAGACTCTTGTACAGACCTCTTGTATGATAAGATGGACTCTTGACTTCACAATCTAACTTGTTCTGATCTTGCATTTTATCGTTTACTTCTGCTGCACTTCCTCGATAGCTTTTAAACGGCATTCTGCTTGCTATTTTCTCAACCTTGTTCTACCTCAGTTCACTGCGTAGTGATTTGATCTGTATGAACTGTATACAAATCAAGCTTTTCACTGTATCTTGGTATACACTCATTGGCCATTTTATTGGGTAACTCCTGTACCTAATAAAATAGCCACTGAGTGTAAGTTTGTGGTCTTCTGCTGCTGTAGCCCATCTGCTTTAAGGTTTCATTATTTTGTGTATTCAGAGATGCTCTTCTGCACACCACCATTGAGATGTGATGTTATTTGATTTACTGTTGCCTTACTGTCAGCTTGAATCAGTCTGGCCATTCTCCCCGACCTCTCTCATTAACAAGGGATTTTCATCCACAAAAGTGCCACTCACTGGATGTTTTCTGTTTCTTGCACCAGTCTCTCTAAACTCTAGAGAATGTTGCATGTGAAAATCCCAGCAAATCAGCAGCTTCGAAGATACTCAAGCTGCCCCATCTGGTGGCAACAATCATTCCAGGGTCAAAGTCACTTAGATCACATTTCTTCACCATTCTAATGTTGGGCCTGAAAAACACCTGAACCTCTTGACCATGTCAGCATGCTTTTATGTTTTGATTGGCTGCCGTGTGATTGCCTAATTAGATATTTGCATTAATATGCAGGTGTATAGGTGTATCTAATAAAGTGGCCACTGAATGCATGTTAAAAATAATGTATCAATACCAATACCAATATATCTGATGTTTTATTGCAGACACTTCTGCCATGTTGGATGTTATTGTGTATTAACTTCTGCAGGCCCTGTTCCTATGTTGATTTGCTTTAGGATTCCATGACACTTCTCATCCACTTAACTATACCTAACTGCCTTTGGCGTTGCCAACTGCAAATGTTATAAATATACACTGAACATTCCGGTTTACTAGCAAAGTGCCCTGTTGAGAAAAGTAGTGGATTAAAAAAACATGATGTAAAAAGAAAGTCACAGCAATTATAGGATTTAATAGAAATTGGATTGAGCCCATGTTTACACTGAGTGCTGAAGTCTCAGAGAGCATGTAATATTACAGAAAGCACTGTATTCCTCTACACCTCCATACAGTTAATTATATAATTGCAATGCTCATTTGAATTTCCAAGTGACAAGCTTTTACACCCCGGTAACAAAACATTTGGTCTTCAGCAGTGCAAACCAGGCTCTGAGAGCCCTGCAGGCTGGTGGAAGATGAAGGCTGAATTCGATGGAGTGACAGACATTGTGTTAAAGGTATTGGTGGAGTTTGGATTTTGATTGGAGGTGTTTTTTTTGTCTGTGTCAGAGAATAGCTCAGAG